>NC_089197.1:2651979-2951979 GCF_963930695.1 Labrus bergylta
AATACATAAATCCTCAATCTGTGCTAGACACTGTCTACTTCAATTTAAGGTGGTCCACAGGGCTCACACGTCCAAGGTTAAGCTGTCCAGCATGTACCCCGATATAACTCCCACCTGTGACAAATGCAATTTGGGTGGCAGTAGCTCAGTCTGGGCGGCAGTAGCTCAGTCTGTAGGGACTTGGGTTGGGAACCGGAGGGTCGCCGGCTCAAGTCCCGGTGCGGACCAAATATGGAAGTTGGTCTGGCAGCTGGAGAGGTACCAGATCACTTCACTCAGCTCCGTCACTCTGACATCTCTCCATTAGTGCATGTCCATAGGATCCTGTTTCTGCATGTGTGTGTTCATGACCTACAGAGTGTAAAAACTAATATTTCCCTTTGCAGGGATCAATAAAAGTAAATCTTAAATCTTAATCTTAATTATATTGATGCTACCCTGATACATATGTATTGGCTATGTCCCAAATTGCAGAAATTCTAGCATGACATTTTTCATACTTTATCTACAATATTAAAGAAAAATATAAGCCTTAGCCCTACCCTTGCCCTGTTTGGTGTTGCTAGGGGAGATAACCCCCACCTGACTTCTACAGAACACCGCATGGTCGCTTTTGCCTTGCTCTTGGCCAGACGTGCAATCCTGCTGAAATGGAAGGGTGCTGCCCTGTCCACACTTGACCAGTGGCGTCAGGATGTAATGTCCTGTCTCAAACTTGAGATGTTACGTTTTTCTCTCAGAAGCTTGAGGAAGAAATTCTATGAGACATGGGAACCTTTCTTAACTTACTTTCATAACACTCAAACTAAATCATCATGAGATGAGCTTTGATCCGGCCCTTGACATAAAAAATAAGATCTGACTCTGTGTGGTGAGCCTTCATTTTTTAAGGACAGCTGGGGATGGGAGGGTGGGAAGGGCTATTGCACTTTATCAGGTATTACTGTCACTGCCACAGTGACAAGTCTTACTTGTTCTGCACATTTCTATACCATTTGTGGCATTGTGGAATATTACTGGCCAACCCTGGTGTTTTCTATGTTTCATTATTATTATTATTATTTTTGTATTTTGTGTTTATATGATGAAAACTCAATCAAGATATTTGAAATATAAGAAATAACAATGTGAATATATACAACCAGGATTTAACTAAGCATTACTAGTCTTAAATAGGAAGATTAAATATGGAAGATTGAATGTAAATGTGCAAAAACAGAGTCGGAAATGGTTGTAAATTAAATATGAAAGATTAAATGTAAATGTGCAAAAACAGAGTTGGAAATGGTTGTAAATTAAATATGAAAGATTAAATGTAAATGTGCAAAAACAGAGTTGGAAATGGACAGTATTGACATAAGTTAAAGTGCATGAGTGTGCAGAACAGATTACAGTATGGAGAGACAGATATTATCATGATGACAGTTCTCTGCTCGCATGAGGTGAACTGTTGTACAGAGTTATGGCCTTCGGTAAGAAAGATTTCTTGTATCTGTCCTTGTGACAGCGAAGTTGGATCAGTCTGTTAGAGAAGCTGCTCCGCTGTTTGTCCAGTAGGGTGTGCAGAGGGTGATCAGGATTATCCATAATGGATAACAGTTTGTTTAGAGTCCTCCTCTCTGTCACCACTACAAAAGAGTCCAGCTTGCAGCCTATCACAGAGCAGACCTTCTTAATAAGTTTGTCCAGTCTCTTAGTGTCACCAGCTCCAATGCTGCTCCCCCAGCAGACCACAGCAGAGAACAGTGCACTGGCCACAACAGACTGATAGAAGATCTCCAACATCTTGCTGCACACGTTGAAGGATCTCAGCTTCCTCAGAAAGTAGAGTCGGCTCATCCCCTGTTCTTGTACACAGCCTGAGTGTTGGCCTTCCAGTTCAGTTTGTTGTCTATGTTGACACCCAGGTACTTGTACTCCTCCACCACAGACACATCCTCTCCCAGGATGCACAGCGGTGGTAGCTCTCTCCTCTTCCTTCTGAAGTCGATCACCATCTCCCTGGTCTTATCCAAGTTCAGAATCAGGTGATTTCTTCCTGTCCACTCCACAAAGTAATCCACCAGCTCTCTGTACTCCCCCTCTTGCCCATCACTTATACACCCCACCACCGCAGAGTCATCAGAAAACTTCTGCAAGTGGCATGACCTGGAGTTGTAATGAAAGTCAGAGGTGTACAAGGTGAAAAGGAAAGGAGACAGCACAGTCCCTGTGGAGCTCCTGTACTACTCTCCACCATTCCAGCCTGAACACTGCCAAGTCGGACAAACTGTGGTCTGTCTGTCAGGTAGTCAGTAATCCAGGAGGTGATGGACGAGTCCACACCCATCAACTGCAGCTTCTCTTCCAGCAGTTGTGGCTGGATGGTGTTTAATGCACTGGAGAAATCAAAAAAGGTGATTCTCACAGTGCAGCCGTTTCCCTCCAGATGTGAGTGAGCACGCTGCAGCAGGTAGATGATGGCATCGTCCACTCCCAGGTGTGGCTGGGAGGCAAATTGTTGAGGGTCAAGGGATGGTTTCACCTGCGGCCTGAGGTGGGTCAAGACGAGCCTCTCCAACACTTTCATCACATGAGATGTGAGAGCCACTGGTCGATAGTCCCTGAGGTCAGATGGTGTCGTCTTCTTTGGGACCGGGACCAAGCAGGACGTTTTCCACAGCACCGGTATCCTCTCCTGGCTCAGACTCAGGTTGAAGAGGTGTTGCAGAATCTCAGACAGCTGGCTGGCGCAGGTCTTCAGAACCCTTGGGCTGATGCCGTCCGGGCCTGGAGCCTTGCTAATGTTTAGTTTCTCCAGCTGTCTCTTCACCTGCCCAGTTGTAAGAGTCAGGGGGAGTTGGAGCAATTCACCTCAGAGGGGGAAGTGCATTCCTGTGGTGCGGGGCCAGAGTCCAAAGAGTTCACCATGGGGAGTTGGGGGGGAAGGAGAAAATACAAAGGGAGGCTGTAAGGTGTGAAGTACAGGGGTGTTGTTTGAGGTGGGTTGGGGGGAGGGAGAAAATACAGGGTGGGGGGGGGGGGGGGTGCAGTGAGGTGTGAAGTTGTTAGGAAAACAGCGTACAGTCCGGGCCGGTAAAGCAGTGTTTTCACAGAATTTAATGTATTCTGTGATGCAGTCAGTCATGCTGTTAATGTCCTGTCCATGTGGCTCGCAGAGTACATCCCAGTATGTGGACTAAAAGCAGTCCTGCAGTGCCTCATTGCTCTCCTGTGTCCACCTCCTATCAGTCCTTGTGGTCAAAGGCTGTCTTTGGACCAGGGGGATATACTCTGGTGTCAGTAGGACCAGGTTGTGGTCTGATTTGCCCATGCTTAGTTTGAAGCTGTGAAACAGTAGAGTGAAGTGCATCACTCGCAGACTCGGCATCAGCTGACGGTGGGATGTAAACAGCTATAACAATGGCGTACGTGAGTTCCTTGGGCAGGTAATATGGGCGCATTCCAGCAGCTAACAGTTCAATGTCCGGGCTGCAGAGACGTTCCTTCACACTAACATGGCCAGGATTACACCATCTCTCACTCACATACAGTGCAATCCCTCCACCTTTCTTCTTACCGCTCTTAATAACGTCCCTGTCCCCCCGAAAACTCCTGAAGCCGGGTACCGCCACGCTGTGGTCCGGGATGTCCGAGTGCTGCCATGTCTCCGTGAAGCACATAATACTGCACTGGCAGTATTCCCACTGGTGCTGAACAAGCGCGTCGAGTTTGTCCGTCTTATTGCCCAAAGACCTCCCGTTCTAGGCTTATGTTTTTTCTTCTTAGCTCATCTCTTAGCTCCAGCTCTACAACCCCGGCGTCGCCTCCTCAGCTCCCCCGGAAATACAGGCCTTGCTCCGGGCAGTAGCACCTTGGAGAGCGCCATCAGCTGATCACGTGTGTACACAATGCCCTCACTCAGCTGTGCGCTGCTCTCCGTTACATAGAGTGTCCAAAGTAACAGAAAAACAGTGCAAAAAGTTCCAAGAGCAAAAGTAGCCATTTCCACACAATAGGTTAAACTAATACTCAAAAAACACACAATAAAAACAAATAATAACTAATCAAAAAATACGATATAACGACACGGACAACGGGAGCTGCTACAACCAGCGGCCACATCACACAGCGACGGAAGCGGAAGAAATTGTCAATCATTCAGCAAAGCAGGTGGACGGGCATTACAGCCTGAAAATGCCTTTTAGGAAAGAGCAGCCCATGCTTCCAAATAATCTATTGGTGGCCAAGCAAAGGATTCTTGGGCTCACAAAAAGTTTTGAGAAAGATGAACAGTTTCATCAGGAGTACGCAAACTTCTTCAATGACGTCATTGGTAAAAGATATGCAGAGAAAATCCCTCAACATCAGATGGACTGTGAAGAAGGAAAAGTCTGGTATATCCCCCATCATGGTGTTTACCATCCCAGGAAGAATAATTTGCGGGTTGTGTTTGTGAAACAGGACCAGTATGCAAAAAGAAGGTGGAGACAGGTTCAATACATCTGGGATCTGTTCTGGAAGCGGTGGGTTCAGGAGTGCCTCCCTCTGCTTCAAGAACGGCAAAAGTGGAACAGAGAAAGGAGGAGTCTTGTGCCTGGAGACATTGTCATTGTCATGGATTCAACTGCCCCTCGTGGCTCTTGGCTGCTCGGCCGAGTGATCGAAAAACATTTCCTGACAAACATGGTGTTGTTCGGTCTGTTCGCCTTAAAACAAAGTCTAATGTGTTGGAAAGACCAGTCACCAAACTTTGTCTATTGAATGCAGCTGAAGATGTTTATTGATAATGCATTAATGGCATTGTTTTTGTTTGTGGCTCTTTGTTTGTATTTTGTGAATTGTTAGCTCCACTTGTCACTAACAATTAGGGACCGGAGTGTAAGAGCCATATTCATGTTTTTGGGTCAAGCTGTAAATCATTTTCACTATTGTGCCACTGGGTGTCGCTGTCCTATTGTTTAAGTCACAGGTATATATGTACGTCACTTGTCAAGGTACGGGAGGTGTTTGACCCCGGAAGGGCTTATGGTTTTTGACCGCTGAGGCGGCAGGCGGCATGGAGAAACCGCAGCTGTATTGTTTGTTTGTTTGTTTAGTTCAAAAGAATGGAAACTGATGGACGCTGTATTCACTTCATGGTGCTGCAATAAATGGATTGTATTATGCTGCAAACCAAAGACACGACTGCAGAAATCTTATTGATCGACAAACAGCAAACGGTATCGTATTGACCTACGACAGTACGGCGCGTCAGCCAGGTCACTCCTGGGAGTCAAAACAAAACGGCAGCTTTAGTATTAGACTAAGCTTCTATAGTGTCCCTCGTGTATGTTTTGTTTCGAGTGGGCGCGAGCCGTCGGCAGGTTTCACCCATTCCTCCATCTCCAAGTTCTCCTCGATCGTCTTCAGGACGTCTAAACTGATCGCGGTGCTGTGGGGGACGCACTGAGGAGAAACACAGACGAGCTCTGATGGAACAAACACCACATGACTTCAAATAACACGTGAACTTTATCATTCATGTGGAGGCAGAGCAATAACATAGAACACCTTGTTCTGGCTTCTGACCTTACAATAAACTACAAATACACCAGCTGGTACCAGGAGATACGTTTCAAATAATTCACTACACATGAAATAAAACAGCAGCTTTGGTTTGAGCATCACTTCAGAGAACATGCGTCTCTGAGTCTATACGCACGCCGTGTGTTTGTCAGGAGACTTCTCAGAAAACATATTTATATTTTCATTTCATTGTACAGTGTTCCCCTTTGTTATTTTTTGTATTATATCTTTGCTTTAATACAGTGTATAGCTTCTGTACAGTTTATTTAAGCAAATTTACCCTCTTTAATGAGTTGCATTTCGTACTTTTCAAGCTCTATTTTTTTCTTTTTTGTTTCAAATGTTAAACCTGCATCAACAAAATGAGGTGTAATGCCTGCCCCTAAAAAAATTAGCTTTCATAGGATTGTTACTCATACACAGAAACCATTGTCAAAATTCCAAGTCAAGTCTGCCACTGATTAAATACCAAGTTTAAAAACCAACTTAACCAAACATCTCAAAAAATGTAATGTAACAAGGTAATCAGTCCAACAAACAAAGAAAATATGCTGCTTTACTTTACAAGCTTTATGGAGACACCCCAACACCTACACTAATAACTAACTCACCTAAGCCTCACTTCTTCAATGTGAGGCTTGTCGAGCTCGAGGCGTCTCCCAAACTCGGACACCATCCCAGAAGACCACTGACCTAGTCACCTGAAACACACCGAATTTGGTGCACCCCCTCCCCAGAGTTACCACCAAAAATAAAAAAGGCAAAATAACAAAGTGGCAAGTCCTGCTTGCCCGGCGGCTTGCTGATCAGGGTGCTCAAAAATAAAACTCTTGTCAAACAAACCTTGTTACACCATTGTAATTTGAAATATCAATTAATCAAAATGACGGTCAAACTAACAAGTACAACTAATGCTCTGAAGAAAGTCAAATCTTTAAATCTTCAAACAAATTGTACCAGTAACAAGTCAGAGAGGATACTTACCACTCTGCACAGATCAAGTTCCAAACAAACTACAAAAAACAATCTGATACACAACTAATTAGATTTACAACTACCAAGTATCAAGCCAAATCCAAGTTCAGAAGTCAGACCAGCCCCATTTTCTCACAACCCAGGAAAAGCCTCCTAATCAAAGAAATGTGCAAACTGTAAATCAGTGGTGATTGTAATGGTGAATGTGTGTAGTGTTGACGAGAGAGAGACAGAGGCTGTATCTGAATTGCCAAGTACATACTCAATCTTTCAGTAGACAGTACCTACTATCCATGCTGTATACTGTTAGTACCTACTATTCAGTAGGAAGATATTTGTTCCTACTTCTTCTGATTCATTCAGCAAAGAAGTGACGTCATTTACATTTCCCGAACCGGCCGCATTCACCTGTTTTTTTTTTTTTTTTGTGTTTAGCTTTATTCAAGAAGAGTAATGCACATATACAGTCAGGTAAACAAAAAACAATATTACAATGTAAATCAAGTAAAAGGCAGATTAAATAACGAAATAACATACAATACATAAAGAAAAGTACAAATGAAAGACAGTAATATACAGAATATAAAATAAACCAATAAAAACACATTTAAAGAGTTAAATCATTATTTAAATAGAGGGGGAAAGGTTTTAAAATAATGCAGACATTTGTTATATTTTCTGTTGTTAATTCAAAGTAGTGATTTCAGACGGGACTTTAACTCTAGATTAAAAATGGATTCTATTAATCCACGTTCGTTTATTTTGACCTGGAGGCGGACGTGAAGTGACGATTTACGTTTAGTTTCGCACTGCATTGTGGGTGGTAAAATACAATTCATTTCCTGAAAGCACGCATCCGATCCATATTGTATAAACCCCGGAAATTAGTATCCATACTGAAATGTTCAGTATGCTGAAGTGGACCCAAACAATGCATACTGAATGACCACAAAAGTTCAGTATACTGAAACTCCTACTAAAAAGTACTGCCTACTGAACTGTGGCTATTCGGGAAAGGGCCCGAGAATAAGAAGCCACTTTAAATACTGAGGCCCTGTGTGCCCAGGTGCACAAAATCAAATGAAGTGGCTCCGCCCCTCTTTACCTGAAGGCAACCTGAGTGGGGAGAAACACAAGGCAGCAGAAAGAGCACTGACTGGGTGTGTGGTTATGGTGCACCACAAAGAGTGCACAGTGATCTGGGTCGGAACTTCGAGTCCGAGGTGTTCTAGAAAATGGGCTCACTGTTATTGAGAAAATGCACAACACACCTTTTCGACCACAGTCTGATGGACCGGTAGAAAGATTTAACTCCACCCTGCAGAAGATTCTGGCCACAACAGCCGAGTGCTGACACGGGGACCTTAGGATCCCCTACGCTGTCATGGCTTACAGAGCAACCAGGCACAGCGCTACCAGTTTCACACCCAACTTCATGATGTTCAGCCGTGAAGTTAGTGAACCGGGGGACCTGGTAACTGGCCTGCCCCCGACCCTTAAACAGCTCCTTCTTCCCCTGAGTATGTCCAGCAAACTCCGGGAGAGTCAGAGTGGAGTTGGAGTTTTGTATTCTGACTGCAGGATTCTTATTAATGGTTAAAGGTTTTCAGTTAAATAAACCTGGACCTGATCTGACTGTGGTCGCTCTGCATCAGGATCTGCTGAGTTCCTTTTCTTTACCAAAGAGACTTTAGACACTCGACACAAAATAACACTAGTAGATGAAAGTCTTTCTCACTCTACATCAGTTTATTTATTACAAAGTGACGCGTGAGCTGTCTGAAGAACTTCTGCTAACCAACACAGAGGCATCCAAGGAAACAGAGTGACAGAAGAAGATATCAGCAGAGAAGAAGAATCCTTACACTGTAACTGTTTCATATAAACACTTTAAATTCAAACGTCATAGCTGATCCCAACTTACTGGTTCATATGTCAGCAACAAAACATCAATGTCAAAAAAGTAGATACAGATTTATGTATTTTATCTCTTTTTTGTCTTATATACACATTAGTGATGTGAAGTTGGAATCCTTTGGATCAGTTTTACCATTGCACAGAATTAGCATTTCTCTCCTGTGTGAATCATCATGTGTGTGGTCAGATTTACTCTTTGGGTAAAGCTTTTACTGCAAACAGAACAGCTGAAGGGTTTCTCTCCTGTATGAACTAACATGTGTGTGGTCAGATGTTGTCTTAGGGTAAAGCTTGTACTGCAAACAGAGCAGCTGAAGGGTTTCTCTCCTGTATGAACTAACATGTGTGTGGTCAGAGTCTCTTTCCGGTTAAACCTTTTACCACACTCAGAGCAGCTGAAGGGTTTCTCTCCTGTATGAACTAACATGTGTCTGGTCAGATTCCCTTTCCGGCTAAACCTTTTACCACACTCAGAGCAGCTGAAGGCTTTCTCTCCTGTATGAACTAACATGTGTATTGTCAGACTTGCACTTTGGGTAAAACTTGTACTACAAACAGAGCAGCTGAAGGGTTTCTCTCCTGTATGAACTAACATGTGTTTTGTCAGACTTCCACTTTGGGTAAAGCTTTTACTACAAACAGAGCAGCTGAAGGCTTTCTCTCCTGTATGAACTAACATGTGTCTGGTTAGACTTTGTCTTTGGGTAAAGCTTTTACTGCAAACAGAGCAGCTGAAGGCGTTCTCTCCTGTATGAACTAACATGTGTTTGGTCAGATGTTGTCTTTTGGTAAAGCTTTTACTGCAAACAGAGCAACTGAAGGCTTTCTCTCCTGTATGAACTAACATGTGTTTGGTCAGATGTTGTCTTTGGGTAAAGCTTTTACTGCAAACAGAGCAGCTGAAGGGTTTCACTCCTGTATGAACTAACATGTGTGTGGTCAGATTCCCTTTCTGGTTAAATCTTTTACCACACTCCGAGCAGCTGTGTTGTCTCTTACCAGTCTTTAGTTTCTTGTTTTTCAAGTTTAATTCTGACAGATCTTCTCTTGTCTCTTTCCAATCATCACTGTCAACAGTCTCAGGTTCATAAGAGTCTTCAGTCTCGACCTCAGTCTCTGGTTGTAAACGTCTCTCTGGATCTGAGTCTCTCTCTGGTTCTGCTCCTCCACAGTCCTCTCCATCAACTCCTGTTTCCATCTGTTCAGTTTGTGTCTGATGAAGCTGTGAGGACTGAGGTTTCTCTTCATCATCTTCACTCTTCACAGAGACAGGAGTGAAGGGGAACTTGGTGGTATCAGCCTCCTCCAGTCCTTGAAGCTGTTCTTCCTCCTGACTGAGCCACAATTCCTCATGTTCTTCTTTAATGTGTTGGGGCTTAGTGTCCTCCTGGTCCAGAATGTGGCTCCATTCCTGCTGCTCAGGTGGAAGCTCTTCTTTACTCACCAACAGCTGCTGGACATCTGCAGGACACAGTAAACAAACATTAACGGTACTTAAACTGCTTTTTAAATATTAATAAGGGCTGTCAAATGATTTCATTTTTAAAGGCTGAAAATCAATAGTTCACTAGAATTGATCACATTTTAATCATGTTTGGAATTCACTCATTTTGCATTTAAAAAACGTTTTTAATGCTTTTATTTTGTAATGCCTTAAGTTTAGGTTACTTTACTTCCTCTTCGGATACAAACCTACCTTTATTTTGAAAGAAAATAAGGAACTTGTCTAAGGCTGTGAAGATTGAGGTTTCTCATCATCATTAAGTCCTGGAGAGCGGGCAGCCAAGGTTCGAAGCCGACCTGTGGCTCCTTTCCAAAACGGACTATGATCAGACAGTGTGTTGAACAGAAAGGCTGGCGTTATGTAAATGAGCCATGTGCTGCTGATCACTTCCTGATTATGTCAGATACTACCTCTTCACACACCAAAGTGCTGAGCTAGCTCAATCTTTAGGAAAGAATAAGATATGTGTCCAACAGAGAGTTTTTGCAATTAAACTGCGGAAGCAAGCGGAAATTGCAACAATTAGTTGCATTTTTTTTTAATATAACTCCATCTGAGTATCCTGAGTACCCTGCCACCCCCCTCAACAACCCTCTCCTCCTCTTCTTCTTCCTCCTCCACCGACGGCCTCTCCATAACAGCTGATCAGGTGAGAAGTCAGCTGAGGAAGATCAAGGCGAGGAAGGCCAAAAGGTCCCGACAGCATCAGCTCCAGACTCCTGAAGGACTGTGCAGACCAGCTCTGTGAGGTTCTTCTGCACTTCCAAATATTACATTTCTGTATTATTTAAAATTTAACTTAGAACAGTAGTATATATATTTTTTGTCTGTCCGTATGTTCACGTCAACTCTGTTACCTCTGTTATAAAACTGCATTAAATCTCCAAAGTGTTCCCATAAGACGCATTTGACCAGCGCACAGTGATGTCACTTCCTGTGGTGGGAAACCTCTGGAAGACAGTGAGGTATGTCCATGTTTCTTCTCTCATTATTTAGTAATATGTTGAGAAATCATCAACAGTAGATTAATTCTTCGTCAAATCTGTTGTGTTAATATTCAGTGATTATCTCAGTCAATTGAAAAAGTATATATATGATAAAAATCTATTAAATTTGGTTTTAAGAAATGCTAGCTGATATCTGGTGTGAGGTTAGCATAAGGAGTAAAAGTACAAAATGGTGGAAAATGTCAACTCTGTTACTGTCAACTCTGTTTATGTTTTAAACAATTTGATCGTAACAGAGTTGACGATACGTAACAGAGTCACATATCACATTTAAGTATTTGGCAATAATTGATATTATTGATAATTATTATTGATTCTAGGTTATTTTACTGCAACAAGTACATCTGTGTTATACAATTTCAGGATAAGGAAGTCAGTCATTTATCTTCTAGGGAGATGAATCTTTCAGCAGCTGAAAGGCAGCAGCAGTACAGGGCCCGGCGAAATGCCGGAAAATAAAACGGGAGAACTCCAAATTACAAAGAGAAATCAAAAAATGAAAGATTTTGCTGAAAAAGAAAACAACTGCTGTCCGAAAATACCAGAAACGCATCCAGAGACTGACACCTGTGTCTGACTCCCCTCGATCAAAAACACGAAAACAAATAGGAAAACATAAAGTCCCTGCAGAAATTCAAAGAACTATCCTTTATCACAACGTGCTGACAGAAAATATAAAAAAGAAGTATCAAGACACAAAAGAAGAGAGAGTGTGTCAGATGATATCACGGATAAAAACCTACAAATTACAGAAAACAACACAGATCTCACTTGGTTTTTCAAGAAAGCGGTTTGGAAAGAAAAACCAAAGGGACCTGTCTTTTCAAAGAAGAAAATATAGATCCAGACAAAGCAAGCTCCAGAAGGAGGTAAAAGAATTATTTTTGAGAGATGATGTCAGCCGCTTGACTGCAGGACAAAAGTCAAAAAATCACAAGAGGAAAAGCAAAAATGCAGAAAAGGTTTCTAAATGATACCATAAAGAACCTACATCACAAATTCATTCTTGAGAATCCATCAAGTCAGCTGTCATATGCACTTTTCTGTTTCATGCGTCCTTTCTGGGTTGTCCACCCATCCATGTCTGACAGAGAAACATGTCTGTGTAAAATTCACGAGAACTTATTCTTCATTGTGCAGAAGCTTCATACTCTCCAGCTTCTTGGCACAACTGACTTCGAAATCATCTCCAACTCATTAAGTTGTGATGCTGCAAGCAAAGAATGTATGTATGGAGCATGTGACAAATGCAGAAGCAATGTCTATCAGTTCAGCAGTAACTATGATGCTGAAACACCGGTGAGGTTCACTCAGTTGACAACTGAACTGGCAGAAAGGAGGAAGAAAAACAAAGACAGTGAAAAAGAATCACAACCAGTCTGAATGACTGTAAAAAAGGAGATGGAAAGTTGTCTAGGAGACCTTAATGAGATGTTTCAAAACCAGCTGAGAGTTTTCATGAGACATCAATTCAACATCAAAACACAATACATTCACTACCGTCAGCTCAAGAAAAACATGAAATCTCATGAGTGTTTGATCTACATTGATTTCTCAGAGAATTATGCATGTAAATTGTCAGCAGAGATTCAGGCAGTTCACTTTGCATCCTCTTAGAAGCAGGCAACTCTACACACTGGGATCCTTCATGTGGGTGAAGTGGACAAACATTTGTGCTTTACATCCATCTCAGCATCAAAAGAGAAAGGTCCACCTGCTATATGGACACACCTGTCCCCTGTTCTGGACCACATAAAAACCCATCACCCATCAGTAACTGTCGTTCATTTTTTTAGTGATGGACCGTGTACCCAATACGGCCAAAAGGGCAACTTCTACTTGTTGAGCACGGAGTTGTACAAGAAGGGCTTCAAGAAAGGAATATGGAACTTCTTTGAAGCAAGGCACGGAAAGGGAGCTCCAGATGGAGTGGGTGGGGTTTTGAAAAGAAGAGCAGACAGATTAGTTAGTGCAGGGAAAGACATTCCAAATGCCATGCAGCTGTATGAGTGTCTTCTGAGTTCCCAGACCTCTATAAAGCTGTTCTTTGTTGATGAGGAAGCTGTGGACAAAGCTGTGAAGAAGATGCCAAAAGTACTCCCAGTAGTTCCTTCGACAATGCGCCTTCATCAGCTGATCACTGACACCAGGAAAGGTCATCTACACAGATGTCAGCTGTGTCTGTTCAACTAGGCAGATACTTGAGTGTGCATGTCACAACACACAAAGGTTTGAATTTGATGTCCAGCCCAGCCTTTATGTCCCCACTGAAGAGCAACAAGTGCAGGCAACACATGACATCATGTGGGACGGCAGAAATGTCATTGGCCAGTGGTGTGTCATCAAATATGATGATGACATTTATCCTGGGACCATTATCGAGGTCAACGGGACCCATGCAAAGGTCAAATGCATGCACAATGTGGGGAGGAATCGCTTCTTTTGGCCAAACCGCGACCATACCTTGTGGTATCTCTTCGACGATGTCCTCAGAATCATTCCACAACCAACCGCTGTGACGGGACGTCATGTGGAGATAGACCGAGAAATATGGGCCGAAATTGCTGCCGACTAGCTCAAAATAGTGAAACATGGATGCCACGTTTCCTGAATGCATAATGGTCTTGGATGCAGGGTTCTAAATTAACTTTTTTGATCACCAGCCAATCAGAATTGTGTTTTATTGTGTTTGCCACTGGTTTTGGGCTTAGTTCTTGGCTGTCAGTATTGTACGAGACACACACCGTTATTATTCAGATTCATGAAATATTTATATCCCAGATGTATTATTTAGGATTAAAAAATGTTTCTGTATATAAAATGTTGTTTAAATGTTCAAATTAAGCCGCAAGTTAAAGTGAATGTGTAATAGTTTTTTGGTCTTTTAACTATGAGTGGTCAACTCTGTTATGCACGTCATCTCTGTTACCATCAATGTCAACTCTGTTTGTGTTATGTTTTCATTTAAAAATGATGATTCTGATTCTGAAGTGGAGGCTGGCTTGACCGCAGTCTGATGCAGAGGGTGGCCTGAAGTTTGTGTGCCCAAAGATACAATTGAATAGCATATTGTTAAGGTTTCTAAAACGTATCTCCAATAACCAGATCCGTTGCTGGATTCAATAGGTGAAGACTTAAAGAGTCTTTTAGTCCAGTAAACTCAATGATGTTGTTAGCAGGAGCTAGCTGCAGCTAACACTGTGCTGTGTGCGTCTGTGGAAGTTAGCTAAAGGCTCTGCTATCTGAAACATGAGCAGGAAACACGTTTCCAGCAGTGGAAAGAAAACCAACCTGTTCTCTGTAGCTTGATTTCAGGAGTTAAAATCACATCCAGCAGTTTTCTTTGTCGGTGGAGCTCCTCTTCGTATCCACTTGTTGTTCTTTCTTCTGTTATATCTCTGATAACCGCAGCGAGCAGCCGTCGACTGAATAACTCTTTAAGATCCTTAAACCCGGCCATCTTACACACATCCAAGAGTCACAGAGGGGAAACTCAACTCAGCGCTGACGTCTTTACAACTTTACTCTGATCATCTACTGTTACGTTAGCACCCTAACGATCATTAATAAACACACGGAGAATCACGTGTCTGCTCAGCAGGAACGTTGACTCACAACTTGTGTTACACACTCAATGGTCCGGGTGGAAACAGCCCGCTTTAGTTCCCTTTACAGAACACCTCCCCTCCCTTTGACTTGCATTGTAACCACACGGTTGACCGTTTTTCCTTCTTCTTCTTTGGATTTTATTGGCAGCTGGCATCCAAAAAGTTGCATTACTGCCATCTGCTGGATTTAATTATCACTCACATTCCTATATCCTCCTCAATAAACCTGTTCTCAAGAGAGATTTAAACAAGCATCTTCTCCTTTCCCTCTCCCCACACTCTGATGTGGATTCCCTTGTTGTTGATATGTTTGATGATGAAGAAATTCTCCATTGACACTGACTTGCTTACATAATGATCATTTTATTGACAAACAAGTTACAGCATCGCCAGGCTCACCATGGTTTGACCTGGGAGAGACACAGCCAAAAGTGATCTCCCCCCGAACACACAGAAACTCTGGTATTTATGGACACACCCCACAGGAGAACAACATGGGGACATCTGTTTGTTTTCAGGACACCCCTCTTACTACAACTGCGGGGGTTTCTGTCTTAGATATATGTATGTCATAAACTCAAAGGACAACACAGGTCACAGATACAATCTCTTGTCCCGATGTCCCTGGGCAACTCTCTGGACACAGGGGCCCCATTGTACACATTCCACTGAGAGGGCTCCTAAATCTCCTTCAGATACTATCTCCAGATGCGCCCGTTGTAAACTTATAGTATCTCTGTCCTGGTTACAACAGACACTTCAACTCCAAAATACTTTTTACATCTCTTCTTACGAGTCCCTCTCTCTCCATTTCTGACATCATGTTCTGTCTATGTGCTACATACTTTCTACATTTAATAACTACATGTTCAACTGTTTCTGCTAGATTGCATATCTCACAAAGACCAGATGGATGTTTTCCAGTGATATGTAGAGAGCTATTTAAATGACTGTGACTGATTCTTAACCTGGACATTACGACCTCCTCTCTTCTGTTGCTCCCTCTGTATTTTACTTTATCTATTTCCCTCTGAATTGAATATAAATGTCTTCCCTTTGTCTGATTGTTCCGATATTGTTGCCATTCCTGTTTGATTTTACTCCATGTGACTCGTTTCCCCTCTGACTGAGATCATTTGATGTTAATATCAATCCTCTCTTTCTTTACAGCTTCCTTTGCCAACCTGTCCACCTTTTCATTTCCTGCTATACCTGAATGTGCTGGAACCCACATGAACATCACATCTGTCCCCTGTTTAACCACCTGGGAATGTGTAAATATGATTTCATATAATACATCTTGACGACTGTGAGATGATCCTGATTGAATACTGTATAAAGCGCTGACTGAATCACTGCATATCAGCACTTTCCTTCCTTTGATTTGCTCAACACATTCTAATGCAACTAAAATGGCGTACAACTCTACTGTGTACACGTTCAGGAAATCTGACATTTTCTTCACTACTTCAACATGGAGTTTTGGGATAAACAGACCTTTTTCCCACCACCGTATTGCTGTATTTAAAACTTTGGAAACCTATCTTTGTCTGTTTATCCTCATTCACCTCATTGAATAGTGTATGTATATAGTGTATTATGTCCAATGGGTGGCGCTGTTGTACATAATTATCATTGTCTTAAAACTGTAGAAAATACCGGTAGTGACTCTGCGCTGCACAGCTCCTCAGAAATCTCACAGAATAAGAGCAAATGTTCAGGTAAAACAAAAAATATATATTCACATATCATTTATAGACCCTCTAACAATCATATTTTAGTTGAAGGAAATAAATTTGACAACAAAATATATATCTACGATTCCTCACAAAACATGGTTAACAGCTCGGTTGAGTTGCCAGTCTACGCAAACGGCCTGGCTCAAGTCACTCATTTCTTATTTTGTTCACCTTTTCTAACCATTGCTACTCGTTCAATTTGTTGAATGAATTATAAGTTATTAAGATCTTCTCTCTGTGATGTTTACATATGAAAAAACTGAACATTTTGTTGCAGAAATGAAAGAAATCCATTCATGTCTAAAGTAACCCTCAAGAGTCAACCAGCTGGTTGACCTGCACATCTGCTTCCTGATTGGGTAATCCGAAAAAATATAAACTGAAATGTTGCTTAATGAAGAGGCAGGAACACAATTTTACCAACAAATAATTTTTTGCAAATGGATTTCTTAGTGTGGAAGTCAAAGGGTTAAGTAAGCATCCCCACCTGTGGCATTTTCCAGCACTCACAGAGGTAGGATAGGATAGGATAGGATAGGATAATACTTTATTGATCCCCAGAGGGGAAATTCGGGCGTTGCAGCAGCACAGACAAGTAAGCTCAAAATACACATTAAACAGAATAGATAAGATAAATAAAAATAAAAACAGGGGGTATATACAAGTACAGAATGAATGATGAAGTTAACTATGCAGGGAATTGAGACAGTATTTGCAGAAAATGACAAGATAAAGTGACAAGTGATTAAAGTGACTTGGTATGATAAATAGCAGCAAGTAATGTAAACAGCAGAGAAGAGAGGCAGTGTTGTACCACAGTAATGCAGAGTGCAGTTATATAATATAATTGTAAGAGCCAATATGCAAATTATTGATTAATACTAAATATCTAGTTAAAAATGATTAAAATCTCATAACAGTAATTTCATGTAAATTCATAATGTTTAAAATTGTTTTATAGGCATAATTTAGTCATTTATAAATGATAAAAAGGTTATTGTTTATATTTTTGGATGTTTATGTTATGACAGCACTGCGTAGTTAAAGTTGTGACGGAGGTGACGTAAGCAGTTTGGAGTCCGATATTGATAGAAGCTACACAGTTTTTTGACCGTGCGTTAAACCTGTATTTTACTTTTAAGTTTTTTCAGTAAACCTTTAAAACGAAGGAAAGTTGTCCTGTCTTTTCGCTCGCGTTGCAAATACTGTGAGTTGACTCCAAAAAGTGGTACAGAGGACGAAGAAAGAGACGGAGTGCCACGACAATAATGTAGTATAATATAATATTATATAGTGCAATATGAACAATATAATGTAATATAATAGAATGTTATAAAATATAGACTAATATAATAAAAATATATAGAATGTACAGTATATATATATATATATATATATATATATATATATATATATATATATATATATATATTGATGCTAAATAATAATAATACAATAATACAATGTTAGTAATGATAATAATGAAGCAAGTCATGTGGGTAGTGTTTTATGGGGGTGAAGTTTTGTGTCAGGACGGATTGTTATTGTTGTCATAGGCTGCTGTTGTACAGTCTTATGGCAGTGGGCACAAAGGAGCACCTGAAGCGCTCTGTTTTGCACCTGGAGGGATGAGGCGTTGGCTGAAGGAACTGCCCATCTGCCACAGCTCACCATGTAGAGGGCAAGAGGAGTTATCCAGGGTGGATAAGATTTTATCCTTCATCCTCCTCTCACCCACTGACTCCAAAGTGTCCAGATCAAGACCCACTACAGAGCGGGCCTTCCTCACCAGCTTGTTCAGCCTGTTTGCATCACCAGTCTTGATGCCATCCCACCAGCACGCCACAGCAAGAAAGAGGGCACTAGCCACCACAGACTGGTAGAAGGTCTTCAGGAGTCTGTTGCAGACACTGAACAGTCCTCTGTACTCCTTCTCGTCGTCATCAGTGATGCACCCAACAATGGAGGAGTCGTCGGAAAACTTTTGAGGTGGCAGGAACCAGAGTTAAACCTGAAGTCTGATGTGAAGAGAGTGAAGAGAAAAGGTGCCAGAACAGTTCCTTGAGGTACTCCTGTGTTGCCCGTCACTACATCAGAGACACAGCCGTCGACTCTGACATACTGTGGCCGGCCCGTGAAGTAGTTGAAGATCCAGGCTGAGTTGTCAGGGCGCAGCTGCATATCCAGCAGTTTGTCCCTCAGGAGGCAGGGCTGGATGGTATTGAAAGCACTGGAGAAGTCAAACAACATGACTCTCACAGTGCTTCCCTGCGTCTCCAGGAGTGACAGGGCTTTGTGGGTCAGGAAGATGATAGCGTCCTCCACACCAATGTGCCTCTGATATGCAAACTGCAACGGATCCTGGAAAGCAGTGAGCAGGGTCCTCAGGTGCTGGAGAACCAGCCTCTCAAATGTCTTCATGACATGTGACGTGAGTGTCACAGGTCTGTAGTCATTGAGAGCGCTGGGACGACCTTTCTTTGGAACTGGGACGATGCAGGAGGTCTTCCACAGGTCAGGCACCTTCATCAGCCTCAGGGAGAGGTTGAAGAGGTGCTGAAAGACTCCTGCAAGCTGCCCAGCACACACCTTGAGGATCCTGGGACTGATGTTGTCTGGTCCACTAGCTTTTCTGATGTGGAGTCTGGAGAGTTCTCTTTGTACCTGGCTGGTAGTAAGAGTTAGAGTGGGACAGTGAGCGGGGGAGGGGTGTAGAGAACTGTCTATTGTCATGCAGGTCCTTAAGGGAGGGAGCAGGGGGTTGAGGGTGAGGGTGGGCTGTCCTTTGAAGTTGCTGGTGAGGAGCTGAGAGAGGGGGGGGTGAGGTGGTTAGGACCTTGATGGGAGGAAGAGCAGAGTCTCCAGCAGAGGTGTGAATGGGGGCTGAGGTGGTGGGGGGAGACCTAGACCCACTATTCGAGCTCACTGGGTCGGGGGATGTGTCAAACCTACTGAAAAAAAGGTTCAACTCAGCAGCAAATACTGGGTCTCCTTTAATTCTGGGTTCCGGCCTGCTGCAGCCCGTCATCTGCTTCATGCCATTCCACACCTCCTTTGAGTTGTTCATCTTGGCCTCAGTCTTGTCCTTGAAGTTGTTCTTGGCCTCTCTCAGCTTCTTCTTTAACTCCTTTTGGACAGCCTTGAGCTCCTCACGATCCCTAGTCATGAAGGCCCTCTTCTTTCTGTTGAGGAGAGCTTTAATGTCTTTATTGATCTATGGTTTGTTGTTTGAGAAGCAGCAGACCTTTTTGGTAGGGACTATGGTGTCCTCACAGAAACGGATGTAGTCTGTAATACAATGAGACAGACCTTCAATGTCATCACCATATTCCTCCTTAAACAGTTCCCAGTCTGTGACATTGAAGCACTCCTGCAGGGCCTCCTCTGTATCCTTAGACCAAACCTTCAAAGTCCTTGTGTTGGCCACCTGCTGCACTCTTAATTAATCCAGTGCATGTTCAGGTGTCATTGAGATTTTCTTTATTTTGAATTCTGACTGCAGGATTCTTATTAAGGGTTAAAGGTTTTCAGTTAAATAAACCTGGACCTGATCTGACTGTGGTCGCTCTGCATCAGGATCTGCTGAGTTCCTTTTCTTTACCAAAAGAGACTTTAGACAGTCGACACAAAATAACAAGTAGATGAAAGTCTTTCTCACTCTACATCAGTTTATTTATTACAAGGTTACTGTGGCCAAAGGAGCCAATTTGGGTTGTTTGTTGTTGCTCCACCTCGGAACATGAATTACACGTTTTAGCGCACGCGTCAGTTTGTAGAATGACTTGTTATTCTTTCTGTGAAGTTTGGGGATGCTTCTTTTGAAACATTAATATTTTGCTTCAAACTTAGTTCATGACTTATTATCGCATTACAAATTATATTTTCCTTCATAAGAAACTTGAAAGGAGCAATATGTAACTCTTACACCTAGTGTTTAAAACTGGTACTGCAGTCCAAATTCAAAATAACTGATAATTAGATAAATACGAAGCGTACGACGGAGGATTAGGGCCACGTCATTTTTTTTTTTAATTTCGAGATTAAAGTCGTAAATTAACGAGTTCGAGACCAGCCTGCACAAAAATGATGAGAGGAGAACCCTTAAAGTCTTTAAAGAATAAAGTCATTATTTTATCTATATCAGAAGAGCATCCTGTTCTCAGATGACAAACATGGATCATCTTGTCCTAAATGTTTCAATAATAAGGAAATAGGATACTTCCTTGTGTAGTCAGTAAAAACAGTTCAAGAGAAGTTTTCACTTCAACTTGCAAGACCTTGTTTATCTGTAAAATGATGAACAGGACACAAACTGTCTCTACACATGAGACACTTTAACAAGGCAGACCGATAACAGACACAAATAGTTGTTTTGGGGCTTTACTTATGCAGATATGAAACTACACATGCATCATCATCTTCACATTGTCTTTAAAATATCAGCACCCTGAAAAGAAAGAAACTGTGGCTTTTCCGAATAAAATAGGTAGGCTACTTTAAGAGTTCTACTTTCATCATTTTCACGCAGGCTGGTCTCCAACTCCAACAAAAGTTTCTTTCCGTGAAGAGCCGCCCTCTCTCCTGTCTGCTCTGTGAGAAGTTCAGCCTGAACACCTCAAACACTCACAGACAGACACACTTACACCTCAAACACTCACGGACAGACACACTTACACCTCAAACACTCACAGACAGACACACTTACACCTCAAACACTCACAGACAGACACACCTACACCTCAAACACTCACAGACAGACACACTTACACCTCAAACACTCACAGACAGACACACCTACACCTCAAACACTCACAGACAGACACACTTACACCTCAAACACTCACAGACAGACACACAGAGAGACTGAAAATGTCTCCACTGTCTTTATTCGTCTTCTTACTGATTTCTCGTGTCTTTGGTTTGAATGAGGCGATGTCCGCGCATGCACCGAGGATGAGATTCTCAAACACAGGTAGGAATTCTTCTTCTTCTTCTTCTACATCTGCAAATCATTTGTGTGGATGATTCCTTTAGAGGTGACAGGACGAGTTTTGGTCAAACGAGTGACAGTGTGATGAAGCTGCAACTTTAGGGGAGACCGGGGTCGGTTGTCACACTTTTCACTCTCTTCTCAGAGTGGAGAGGGAGCAAGGAGGAGCAGTACATGAAAACAGACACTTTTTTCGGACTTTAGCTATTGTGAACGTACAAAAGTAGGTACATAGATTAAATATACGAACCCCAAAAAGGGCAGAATATGGGCTCTTTAAATGTATCATCTATTGTATTTGGTTTGAAGTCTCTATCGCTTGCATTTCTCTCAATTTCCAAACAGTACACAGTTAGAAGTTATCTTCTTCAGACTATAATTAAAGCAGTTTTCTCACTTGTGTCTCCGTCCGTGTTCTGCTATCTTGGCTCTGTCCGACGCCATATTTCAGTCTTTACGACATTCTTAGGTTTAAGTAACTTAAAGTAATGCATAATAGATCTATAGTTAATTCTTCTTCTTTTTTAATTATTTACCAGGTTTACACCACATGAGGGATTTCCTACCTATAGTAACAATCCGAAACTGAAACTCCTCTCCACCTTGTGTCTTCGCTGCCGTTCCCCCTTGGACGCATGAGTTTTCCAAAAGTCTCCTTCAAGCAGCTTCTCCTCCAAGTCAGCATTGTGAGATCTTGGGATCTGTATATCCAGGGCCTTACCGGCTGCATATGCGTCTTCATAGATGTCTATTTGGTCTTTTTCAAACACCCTGAGCTCTCTGGGTAGATTATGTGGGATTTCACCTGTCTTTCCTGCAAGTGTTTTCTGATTGGGTGCAGTCGGTTTCGTTCCTGTTGGATTTGAAGTCCTGTTCAAAAAAGATTCTTGTGCCCTGCAATAGGATTTCTCTTTTCCCCCAAGCCAATCTGTTGTCTTGTGTCCTAGTCAACCAAAGAGACAACAATCGAGCGTGGTCGAGGGCCAGAATACGGTACAGAGCACTATGTGAGCACAGCAGCTATTAAGACAACATCCACTAATGCAATTTTAATAGAAGCTGACGAGACACCTCTAGAGTTAAGGAGAGAAAAACTTACACTTGTGTACTGGTGGAGAGGAAGACCCTTATGGAGTTAGATGACTTAATCAGATTGACTGATAGCTAGGCTAATCGCTGTCTGCGCAGATGCAACGCTAAAGTGATCACATTAAATCATACCCTTGAATCTACTCTACTGTAATTGGCTGAATAGGAAGGAGACATCTGATTGGCTACAGAATTTCCCTGCTGAACAAAATGCATTTGTGAATCTAACCACGGCAGAGGAGTCACAAAAATCCCACACACAAATGCAGTGAGGTTCACAAGTGACAGTTTGTAAATGCAGACTGAACAGTTTATACATTTGTGGATTTCTATTACACATATACAAAACTATAAACATTTGTGTGTGAATCAGAAATACATTTGTGAATCTTATTTTTTTATTTGTGGATTTGTTTTAAATTTATATAGAATGAAGAATATTTGTGTGTGCATTGAAATACATTTGTGAATTCTTCTGTGTGCATTTGTGAATATTGAGACTGATCTCACTCCATAGACCCTGCAACAAAGACTATCCAGAGTTGTTGGGAATACTCCAGGTTCCAGAGGTGAGGATTTGGATGGAAAAGGAATGACTGTGCAAAAACATATATGCAGAGAAAATCCCTCAACATCAGTTGGACTGTGAAGAAGGAAAAGTCTGGTATATCCCCCATCATGGTGTTCACCATCCCAGGAAGAATCATTTGCAGGTTGTGTTTGTGAAACAGGACCAGTATGCAAAAAGAAGGTGGAGACAGGTTCAATACATCTGGGATCTGTTCTGGAAGCGGTGGGTTCAGGAGTGCCTCCCTCTGCTTCAAGAACGGCAAAAGTGGAACAGACAAAGGAGGAGTCTTGTGCCTGGAGACATTGTCATTGTCATGGATTCAACTGCCCCTCGTGGCTCTTGGCTGCTCGGCCGAGTGATCGAAACATTTCCTGACAAACATGGTGTTGTTCGGTCTGTTCGCCTTAAAACAAAGTCTAATGTGTTGGAAAGACCAGTCACCAAACTTTGTCTATTGAATGCAGCTGAAGATGTTTATTGATAATGCATTAATGGCATTGTTTTTGTTTGTGGCTCTTTGTTTGTATTTTGTGAATTGTTAGCTCCACTTGTCACTAACAATTAGGGACCGGAGTGTAAGAGCCATATTCATGTTTTTGGGTCAAGCTGTAAATCATTTTCATGATTGTGCCACTGGGTGTCGCTGTCCTATTGTTTCAGTCACAGGTATATATGTATGTCACTTGTCAAGGTACGGGAGGTGTTCGACCCCGGAAGGGTTTATGGTTTTTGACCGCTGAGGCGGCAGGCGGCATGGAGAAACCGCAGCTGTATTGTTTGTTTGTTTGTTTAGTTCAAAAGAATGGAAACTGATGGACGCTGTATTCACTTCATGGTGCTGCAATAAATGGATTGTATTATGCTGCAAACCAAAGTCACGACTGCAGAAATCTTATTGATCGACAAACAGCAAACGGTATCGTATTGACCTACGACAGTACGGCGCGTCAGCCAGGTCACTCCTGGGAGTCAAAACAAAACGGCAGCTTTAGTATTAGACTAAGCTTCTATAGTGTCCCTCGTGTATGTTTTGTTTCGAGTGGGCGCGAGCCGTCGGCAGGTTTCACCCATTCCTCCATCTCCAAGTTCTCCTCGATCGTCTTCAGGATGTCTAAACTGATCGCGGTGCTGTGGGGGACGCACTGAGGAGAAACACAGACGAGCTCTGATGGAACAAACACCACATGACTTCAAATAACACGTGAACTTTATCATTCATGTGGAGGCAGAGCAATAACATAGAACACCTTGTTCTGGCTTCTGACCTTACAATAAACTACAAATACACCAGCTGGTACCAGGAGATACGTTTCAAATAATTCACTACACATGAAATAAAACAGCAGCTGTGGTTTGAGCATCACTTCAGAGAACATGCGTCTCTGAGTCTAAATGTTAAACCTGCATCAACAAAACGAGGTGTAATGCCTGCCCCTAAAAAAAATTAGCTTTCATAGGATTGTTACTCATACACAGAAACCATTGTCAAAATCCCAAGTCAAGTCTGCCACTGATTAAATACCAAGTTTAAAAACCAACTTAACCAAACGTCTCAGAAAATGTAATGTAACAAGGTAATCAGTCCAACAAACAAAGAAAATATGCTGCTTTACTTTACAAGCTTTATGGAGACACCCCAACACCTACACTAATAACTAACTCACCTAAGCCTCACTTCTTCAATGGCTTGTCGAGCTCGAGGCGTCTCCCAAACTCGGACACCATCCCTGAAGACCACTGACCTAGTCACCTGAAACACACCGAATTTGGTGCACCCCCTCCCCAGAGTTACCACCAAAAATAAAAAAGGCAAAATAACAAAGTGGCAAGTCCTGCTTGCCTGGCGGCTTGCTGATCAGGGTGCTCAAAAATAAAACTCTTGTCAAACAAACCTTGTTACACCATTGTAATTTGAAATATCAATTAATCAAAATGACGGTCAAACTAACAAGTACAACTAATGCTCTGAAGAAAGTCAAATCTTTAAATCTTCAAACAAATTGTACCAGTAACAAGTCAGAGAGGTTACTTACCACTCTGCACAGATCAAGTTCCAAACAAACTACACAAACAATCTGATACACAACTAATTAGATTTACAACTACCAAGTATCAAGCCAAATCCAAGTTCAGAAGTCAGACCAGCCCCATTTTCTCACAACCCAGGAAAAGCCTCCTAATCAAAGAAATGTGCAAACTGTAAATCAGTGGTGATTGTAATGGTGAATGTGTGTAGTGTTGACGAGAGAGAGACAGAGAATAAGAAGCCACTTTAAATACTGAGGCCCTGTGTGCCCAGGTGCACAAAATCAAATGAAGTGGCTCCGCCCCTCTTTACCTGAAGGCAACCTGAGTGGGGAGAAACACAAGGCAGCAGAAAGAGCACTGACTGGGTGTGTGGTTATGGTGCACCACAAAGAGTGCACAGTGATCTGGGTCGGAACTTCGAGTCCGAGGTGTTCCAGAAAATGGGCTCACTGTTATTGAGAAAATGCACAACACACCTTTTCGACCACAGTCTGATGGACCGGTAGAAAGATTTAACTCCACCCTGCAGAAGATTCTGGCCACAACAGCCGAGCGCTGACACGGGGACCTTAGGATCCCCTACGCTGTCATGGCTTACAGAGCAACCAGGCACAGCGCTACCAGTTTCACACCCAACTTCATGATGTTCAGCCGTGAAGTTAGTGAACCGGGGGACCTGGTAACTGGCCTGCCCCCGACCCTTAAACAGCTCCTTCTTCCCCTGAGTATGTCCAGCAAACTCCGGGAGAGTCAGAGTGGAGTTGGCTCATCGGATTGCCAGAGATGCAGTGGGGGAGTCAGTGAAGCAGCGAAAAGGAAGCCAAAGAGAGAAATGATAACAGAACAAATATACACACAATTGAAGTGTTTTTTCCATATACCATTTAGTTATACACTGAAGGCTGTAATGCATTTCTATTGTTTCTTCTAACAGTATGTTGAGTAAATCCAGAATGCCAGATGACATCTACAAGTGTTGTCATTCACTTTGTGATCAAAGGCTGCAGCAGTTAGGTGCCCAGTGGCCTCTGCACTCTTAATTAATCCTGTGCATGTTCAGGTGTCATTGAGATTTTCTTTATTTTGTATTCTGACTGCAGGATTCTTATTAAGGGTTAAAGGTTTTCAGTTAAATAAACCTGGACCTGATCTGACTGTGGTCGCTCTGCATCAGGATCTGCTGAGTTCCTTTTCTTTACCAAAGAGACTTTAGGCACTCGACACAAAATAACACAAGTAGATGAAAGTCTTTCTCACTCTACATCAGTTTATTTATTACAAGGTGACGCGTGAGCTGTCTGAAGAACTTCTGCGAACCAACACAGAGGAATCCAAGGAAAAAGAGTGACAGAAAGAAGAAGATATCAGCAGAGAAGAAGAATCCTTACACTGTAACTGTTTCATATAAACACTTTAAATTCAAACGTCATAGCTGATCCCAACTTACTGGTTCATATGTCAGCAACAAAACATCAATGTCAAAAAAGTAGAGACAGATTTATGTATTTTATCTCTTTTTTGTCTTATATACACATTAGTGATGTGAAGTTGGAATCCTTTGGATCAGTTTTACCATTGCACAGAATTAGCATTTCTCTCCTGTGTGAATCATCATGTGTGTGGTCAGAGTCTCTTTCCGGTTAAACCTTTTACCCCACTCGGAGCAGCTGAAGGGTTTCTCTCCTGTATGAACTAACATGTGTTTTGTCAGATTTCCTCCTAGGTTAAAACTTTTACTGCAAACAGAGCAGCTGAAGGGTTTCTCTCCTGTATGAACTAACATGTGTGTGGTCAGAGTCTCTTTACTGTTAAACCTTTTACCACACTCAGAGCAGCTGAAGGGTTTCTCTCCTGTATGAACTAACATGTGTTTTGTCAGACTTCCACTTTGGGTAAAGCTTTTACTACAAACAGAGCAGCTGAAGGCTTTCTCTCCTGTATGAACTAACATGTGTGTGTTCAGACTTTGTCTATGGGTAAAGCTTTTACTGCAAACAGAGCAACTGAAGGCTTTCTCTCCTGTATGAACTAACATGTGTGTGGTCAGAGTCTCTTTCCGGTTAAACTTTTTACCACACTCAGAGCAGCTGAAGGCTTTCTCTCCTGTATGAACTAACATGTGTCTAGTCAGACTTCGTCTATGGGTAAAGCTTTTACTGCAAACAGAGCAGATGAAGGCTTTCTCTCCTGTATGAACTAACATGTGTTTTGTCAAACTTCCTCTTTGGGTAAAGCTTTTACTGCAAACAGAGCAGATGAAGGCTTTCTCTCCTGTATGAACTAACATGTGTTTTGTCAGACTTCCACTTTGGGTAAAGCTTTTACTGCAGACAGAGCAGCTGAAGGGTTTCTCTCCTGTATGAACTAACATGTGTTTTGTCAGATTTCCACTTTGGGTAAAGCTTTTACTACAAACAGAGCAGCTGAAGGGTTTCTCTCCTGTATGAACTAACATGTGTTTTGTCAGATTTCCTCTTAGGGTAAAGCTTTTACTACAAACAGAGCAGCTGAAGGCTTTCTCTCCTGTATGAACTAACATGTGTTTTGTCAGACTTCCACTTTGGGTAAAACTTTTACTGCAAACAGAGCAGCTGAAGGGTTTCTCCCTTGTATGAACTAACATGTGTTTGGTCAGATGTTGTCTTTGGGTAAAACTTTTACTGCAAACAGAGCAGCTGAAGGCTTTCTCTCCTGTATGAACTAACATGTGTGTGGTCAGATGTTGTCTTTGGGTAAAACTTTTACTGCAAACAGAGCAGCTGAAGGGTTTCTCTCTTGTATGAACTAACATGTGTTTGGTCAGATGTTGTCTTTGGGTAAAACTTTTACTGCAAACAGAGCAGCTGAAGACTTTCTCTCCTGTATGAACTAACATGTGTGTGGTCAGATTCCCTTTCTGGTTAAATCTTTTACCACACTCCGAGCAGCTGTGTTGTCTCTTACCAGTCTTTAGTTTCTTGTTTTTCAAGTTTAATTCTGACAGATCTTCTCTTGTCTCTTTCCAATCATCACTGTCAACAGTCTCAGGTTCACCAGAGTCTTCAGTCTCGACCTCAGTCTCTGGTTGTAAACGTCTCTCTGGATCTGAGTCTCTATCTGGTTCTGCTCCTCCACAGTCCTCTCCATCAACTCCTGTTTCCATCTGTTCAGTTTGTCTCTGATGAAGCTGTGAGGACTGAGGTTTCTCTTCATCATCTTCACTCTTCACAGAGACAGGAGTGAAGGGGAACTTGGTGGTATCAGCCTCCTCCAGTCCTTGAAGCTGTTCTTCCTCCTGACTGATCCACAGTTCCTCATGTTCTTCTTTAATGTGTTGGGGCTTAGTGTCCTCCTGGTCCAGAATGTGGCTCCACTCCTGCTGCTCAGGTGGAAGCTCTTCTTTACTCACCAACAGCTGCTGGACATCTGCAGGACACAGTAAACAAACATTAACGGTACTTAAACTGCTTTTTAAATATTAATAAGGGCTGTCAAATGATTTCATTTTTAAAGGCTGAAAATCAATAGTTTACTAGAATTGATCACATTTTAATCATGTTTGGAATTCACTCATTTTGCATTTAAAAAACGTTTTTAATGCTTTTATTTTGTAATGCCTTAAGCTGAGGTTACTTTACTTCCTCTTCGGATACAAACCTACCTTTATTTTGAAAGAAAATAAGGAACTTGTCTAAGGCTGTGAAGATTGAGGTTTCTCATCATCATTAAGTCCTGGAGAGCGGGCAGCCAAGGTTCGAAGCCGACCTGTGGCTCCTTTCCAAAACGGACTATGATCAGACAGTATGTTGAACAGAAAGGCTGGCGTTATGTAAATGAGCCATGTGCTGCTGATCACTTCCTGATTATGTCAGATACTACCTCTTCACACACCAAAGTGCTGAGCTAGCTCAATCTTTAGGAAAGAATAAGATATGTGTCCAACAGAGAGTTTTTGCAATTAAATTGCAGAAATTGCAACAATTATTTGCATTTTTTTTAAATACAAAAAAATCAAGACTTTTTTCACACACTTTGATGTAGGGATGTAATGATTCACGATACGATTCACGAGACTGGGTTCGCGATACGATTCTTTCACGATTTATTTTACAAATTGAGACTGAAGAAACATTTTGAAATAACTGAAAAAGATTCCTTTAATTTATTCATGAAAACACCATGGGGGGGGTGGGGGGCACAGACCCTTAAAGGGATCATGGTGTTCATGTGTTTCTTTGAATAACAGCAGTCAAAACAATTATTTCAACTTTTAACGGTCTGTCTAGCTTAGTTTTTGTTCCTGCAACTCCCTTTTCTGAGCGCACATGAATGCATCTCTCATTATCTGAGCACCCCTGAATGCAGCATGGTCACAGCACATTTTCTGAGTAATGGCAGAGAGAGAGACATGCCCAGAAAAGTCTGAAGTAAGCTAAGCAGCCTACTTTATTTTCTGATGGTTCTTGAGGACTTTTTATTATTGTGCACACCCAGGCCTCCGCTGGTGAAAGTGTGCTCACCTGTGTGTGTGTGCAAGTGTCTGTGTGTGTGTACAGTGTAGTGTCTCAGCTACAGACATCACACCCCCAGTCTCTTATTCTCATCTCAGGAGACTTGAATCACGCTTCCCTGTCTGCCACTCTCCCTACTTTCACTCAGTATGTTGACTGCCATACCAGGGACAATAAAACTTTGGACTTACTGTATGCAAACACCAAGGATGCATACAGATCATCACCCCTCCCCCCCACTGGGCCGCTCAGACCACAACCTGGTGAGACTGCATTCCATTTACATACCTATGGTGAAAAAACAACCCCCCACAACCAGGTATGTGAAGAAGTGGTCTAAGGAGGCCACTGAGGCGCTGCAGGACTGCTTCGACACCACTGACTGGGAGGTGCTGAGAAGCCCACATGGGGAGGACATCGACGGTTTAACCCACTGCATCACAGACTACATAAACTTCTGTGCTGAGAACACTGTACCCACCAAAAAAATACAGTGTTTCTCAAACAACAAACCCTGGGTGACCCCTGAGCTGAAAACCCTGCTCAATGAAAAGAAGAAGGTTTTAAGAGCTGGAGATAGAGAGGAGCTGAGGAGGGTGCAGAAGGAGCTCAAAAAAATCAAGGAGGGGAAAGCCAGCTACCGGGCAAAGATGGAGGAGCATTTAGAACAGAAAAATGCAAGAGATGTCTGGAGGGGCCTGAATAACATCTCAGGTCACAGCAGAAGGCGTGGGAGGGGCCCTGAAGCAGGAGACAGGGAGTGGGCAAATGAACTGAATCTGTTCTTCAATAGATTTGATTCTGCTCCCAACCCCACCTCCACCCTCCAGAACGCAGACCAACCCGCTTTTTAGACACTCCATCTGACTACCCTGAGTACCCTGCCACCCCCCTCAACAACCCTCTCCTACCCCTCTTCCTCCTCCACCGATGGCCTCTCCATAACAGCTGATCAGGTGAGAAGTGAGTTGAGGAAGATCAAGGCGAGGAAGGCCAAAAGGTCCGACAGCATCAGCTCCAGACTCCTGAAGGACTGTGCAGACCAGCTCTGTGAGGTTCTTCTGCACATCTTCAACCTTTTAATATTACACACCTTAAAGTTTGGGGATCTGGTAGAATTTAAGACTACACAAATAATGTGTAAAGCAAAAAATAAACTGCTACCTGTAAACAGACAAAAAGTGTTCAAAGACAGAGAGGGGGGTTATAACTTTAGAGGGAAACTAAACTTGAAACAGCATTATGCTCGGACCAATTTAAAAAGTATGTGTATTTCCATTTGTGGGGTGGTTTTGTGGAATGGTCTTGACGAAACAATTAAACAAAGTATGAATATAATGCAATTTTTTTTTTAAATGTACAAAAGATATATCTTTGAAAAGTACAGAAATGAGGAAGGAGAATGTAAATCTCACAGCTGTTAATGGCGCCTGTTCATTTTGTTCTGTTTTTCTTAATCACTCGATTGGAGTATTTTTTTTGTATTGTCTGTTTAGTTTATTTGATTGGATTTTGCATTTGTTAATGGTGAAGAATGGGGGTAGGACTTGACAAGCCTAGGCTTCTTCCTATTCCTTTTTGAACGAGTCAAATGTGTATTATATTGAAATTGGCTTTTTCTTTTATTTTTATTTTAATAAAATGTGTGTGTGTATATGTGAATGTGCATCGTGCGCGACACAGAGAGCAGAGGAGAATGGTAAACGACCATGTAGAGACAGACGACATGATGCCGTCGTGTAAAGAAGATAGAATAAACTATCGTTTCTGAAGTGGAGGCTGGCTGGACCGCAGTCTGATGCAGAGGGTGGCCTGAAGTTTGTGTGCCCAAAGATACAATTGAATAGCATATTGTTAAGGTTTCTAAAACGTATCTCCAATAACCAGATCCGTTGCTGGATTCAATAGGTGAAGACTTAAAGAGTCTTTTAGTCCAGTAAACTCAATGATGTTGTTAGCAGGAGCTAGCTGCAGCTAACACTGTGCTGTGTGCGTCTGTGGAAGTTAGCTAAAGGCTCTGCTATCTGAAACATGAGCAGGAAACACGTTTCCAGCAGTGGAAAGAAAACCAACCTGTTCTCTGTAGCTTGATTTCAGGAGTTAAAATCACATCCAGCAGTTTTCTTTGTCGGTGGAGCTCCTCTTCGTATCCACTTGTTGTTCTTTCTTCTGTTATATCTCTGATAACCGCAGCGAGCAGCCGTCGACTGAATAACTCTTTAAGATCCTTAAACCCGGCCATCTTACACACATCCAAGAGTCACAGAGGGGAAACTCAACTCAGCGCTGACGTCTTTACAACTTTACTCTGATCATCTACTGTTACGTTAGCACCCTAACGATCATTAATAAACACACGGAGAATCACGTGTCTGCTCAGCAGGAACGTTTACTCACAACTTGTGTTACACACTCAATGGTCCGGGTGGAAACAACCCGCTTTAGTTCCCTTTACAGAACACCTCCCCTCCCTTTGACTTGCATTGTAACCACGCGGTTGACCTTTTTCCCGCCACCATATTGCTGTATTTAAAACTCTGGAAACCTATCTTTGTCTGTTTATACCAAGGGGCAACCTCCGGTCTCGAAAAATGAAGCCTATGCGGAAGTACAAAAAACTGCAGTTCCTCGAGGTTCCTCTTGAGGCTGGCTGCAGAAGCGCCGGAAGTGCCATAAGCCCACAGCCAAAAAAGCCCGTTTTTACCACAGGAATCAACATGTTTACAGCCTGGTTCAAAAAACGAGATATATCTGAGAAGTTGACGGCCCCTTCTCCTCACACTGTGGGGGGGGTGATTTTTTTTATAACTCATCGGATTTTATTCTATTAAGGAAAACGACTATGCCCATATAAGGGTTGTGGCAGATTTGATTGACAACTCTGCGTGGTCAGCAGGTCAGCAGGTCAGGAGGTCAGCAGGTCAGCAGGTCAGGAGGTCAGCAGGTCAGCAGGTCAGCAGGTCAGGAGGTCAGCAGGTCAGCAGGTCAGGAGGTCAGCAGGTCAGCAGGTCAGGAGGCTAATAGCTTGATCCATCGGATTTCTCCTCTTTTTTACTTCGTTTGGAGAGTTTGTTTAACACATATCTGACAACATACATGGCTTGCTGTGCGGTTAACAAACCATCCAACAAGTTGATGCTTCAGTTTTCTTCGGTAAGTGATATAGTAGTGTTATATTTACTGCTTACTCAGTGTCGGTATTTATATTTACGGACCTAGCTTGTTTAGAGTTAGCTTTAAACCAGTCGGCTAACTGTACTCAGTGTAGCTCATTATTTACATTATTTACGGTCAATGTTTTAGAAATGTTTGTTGTTAAGATGTTGTTGTTTAAAATAATGAGTTTGTGTGATGTTAGAAGCTAAAGGTTCATCTCGGTGGTTATCTGACGTTATGATGAATGTTTTACTCCACCTAAATGTGGACATTAAAAAACAAACTTTGTGTAGTAATTATCCGTCAGTAACATAAACTGAACTGAACCTAATGTGCTGTGTAGGTTATAGAGGATGACATTAAAGTTACATGGTTGATGTAGTGTCTTAAGATTTGAGCAAACTGTTAACAAATAAAAAACTTCACTTTGTAAGAGCATCTGTAACCATTAAGAACTATATTAATAACCATATTAATTTTCACTGAACTCATACACAGAATATAGCTGTAGAAATATAAAATATAAATAACATATGGAATGAAAAAAAGATATAAAGCACATAGATATAAAGTATAAGAAATAGTTTGAAGAATACAGCCATGTACTGAGCTCATGTTAATAATAAATGAGTTACTGTATGTTCTGTACTAAAGCACAGAGAGTTGGGACCTGTTAATGATTTAAATAATTCAGGTTATATTTGTTTCATGTTAAGATGAAGTACTATCCACAATAAACTGCTTAATTTTTCCAAAATCTGAGACAGTTTGATGTAGAATATCATTGTGTGAGTGAGAGAGCTGAAAACAGCATGATTACAATAATGTTTATCTTCTTAACTTTGAATAGATGTTGATTACCTGAATACTGGACCTTTGTTGTCTGGGTAGTACACTGTTGAATTTATAAATGTGCTCTTACACACAGATGAATACAGAAAAATATATGAGAACAAAAAAATGATTTAATGAATAACTGATATTTTCTCTCTTTCTTTGTCATCCTGAAGACCCCGACCTAAAAGTCCATGTTCTCCTGGATCCATGTCACATGCTCGAGCTTCTTCTGAATGACTTTTCAACAGTCGACGTTCTGCTGAGAGAAGATGTCCAGCAGATAAGACAGCAGTACATGAAGGAGCTCCACAGGCTTCAGGAGGAGGAGGAGGGTTTGCACCTTGGAAGACTGTATTCATGCTGTTCAAATAAAACTAGATCTCCTCCAAACAACTTGCAATCAAACCATTTTCTTCCCATTTTAAAACCCTTTGTCCAGTTTAGATGAGAGAAGTTGATATTATGTGATATTGATCTGGGAAGACTACATTTCTAAATCATGTTTAACTGTGTTTTTATTCACAAGTTATTGATCTTATTTACTCTCCATGTATCTTGATTTAAGAATGGGGCTGTGTTTAAGGGCAAATGTGGCAATGACTCTGTTCCATCCCATTTTCAGAAATGAACTGCATTAGTCTTTGGTAAAAACAAATGTCGAAAGAATAAGAAGTTGTGTAAAAGTAGACTTCCTTCCCTAAGCTATTGAGTTGAGCATTAATGCACATTTTAGTCTTGTCATTTCAAATCTGAAATGTATACTCATAAGTAGACATAAAGGAGTGCATTTATATAGAAATATTTATTTAATATGAAAAACAACATTAAAAAAAGTCTGTTTTTACAGCAGAGATGAACATGTTTACAGCTTGGTACAAAACAAACAAATAGGTGTGATTAGCTCATGTCTCCATGGACACACACTGTACGGGGGGGGAATGTTTTGATGACTCATCAGTTTTGATTTGATGAAGGATAAGAGTTATTCACAATAAGGCGTGTAGCTGACCAGCTTGACAGGTGGGTGCGGTGTAACGGTTTGTCAGGAGGTTTAAAACCCGCCTCAGCTCTCAGCCTGTGGGTGACATCACTCAGTCCATCCGGGGGAGACCTCCCTCACAGCGAGCTGTTGAAGAGAAGCAACTGAAGTCCACCCCAGAAGAACCAACAAATACAGATGTTGTTGAGGCTCAGGTTTCTTCCTCTGTCTCTGCAGCTCTCTGGGCACCTTGACGGACCAGTCACCAATAATCCACACTGTGTCTATAGGAGAAATACAAAGGTGTTCAATTAATGCCTCAGACAAGACAAAATGTACAGTTAACTACATGTGACAGCTCAGGCTGTTGTTTTGTTATGAGCCACATCTGCAGGAATAATATTGAACAAGGTAGCTGCAACTCATCATAATAGATGCCAGTCTTAAACAATTTTTTCTAATACTTAAAGTTTCTGGTGTGAAGCTGACACTGTCCACAGACTCCATGACTTCACAGGTTCTATAGAAAACAAATGTCTTATAATAAATACTAAATTTTTCATTTTTCAATTGTCATGTTCACCTCATCGCTGTTGACATCAGTAAATATAAGACACAGACATTCCTCTTTTTGTCAGAACATGAACTGTATGCTTTGTAATATTGATTTCTTCTGGATGTCTCATTTATTTACAGTTTATGGATAAAACTTTGTTAATGTATTTCTCTGCTAACACTGACAAAGTCTAACTGCTCTGACAAATAACTGATAACACACACCTCTACAGGCGCTGAGAGTCGGCAGCCTGTTGCAGCAGCTCCGACTCTTTTTTCTTTATTTCGTCTATTTTCTTGCTTTTATTAAGTATTTTTGCACTGTTTCGGTGTTTATTGTTGGATACTCCTGCAGCGTTTTAGTTGCGGTATTACTCGTGGAATTACGTTTTTCTTTCGGGACTTTTTTTTTCTACTGTTGGAATGATCACGTACACTCGTGAGGAACTACTGAGCTTCATGCATGGAGCCGGTGTTCCTCCTACACACATCCCTGAGGAGTTATGGAGAGGTGTCCGCCGGGGGAAGAAAGCCGGCGCTAAAGTCAGGGAGCGGATTGAGAGAGACAGGAAATTTAAACCCTTTCTACCGTCGGTCATCATGGGGAACATCAGGTCACTCGCCAACAAAGCGGACGAACTCACAGCTTTAGTAAACAGCCAGAGTGTCTACAGGGAGTGCAGTTTACTTTGCTTCATGGAGACATGGCTACATGGGAATATACCGGACAGTCACATCGATCTGGCCGGCTTCACGCTGGTACGAGCGGACAGGGGGAGAGAGAGCGGTAAGAAGAGAGGAGGAGGTCTTGCTGTCTTTATTAACTCTAAATGGTGTAATCCCGGACATGTAACTGTGAAGGACTGTGTCTGTACCCCAGACGTTGAAATGCTGGCGGTGGGATTACGCCCGTACTATCTGCCACGGGAGTTCTCACATGCTATTGCTGTTGCTGTTTACGTCCCACCATCAGCTGTAGCCGCTAGCGCGAGTGACGTCATCCACACTATGATCGCGGGACTACAAACCCAGCATCCCAGCGCCCTCATACTGATCAACAGGGACTTTAATCATGTCTCTCTCTCCCCTGTCCTGACGAACTTTAAACAGTATGTGCACTGTGCTGTGAGAGGGAATAAAACCCTGGACCTCCTGTATGCCAACGTGAAGGGAGCATACAGCTCTTCTTCTCTCCCCCCTCTTGGGGAATCAGACCACAACCTCATCCACCTTGAGACCACCTACAGGCCCCTGGTGAAGCAGCAGGGGGCCAACACAAGGACTTTGAAGGTTTGGTCTAAGGATACAGAGGAGGCCCTGCAGGAGTGCTTCAATGTCACAGACTGGGAACTGTTTAAGGAGGAATATGGTGATAACATTGAAGGTCTGTCTCATTGTATTACAGACTACATCCGTTTCTGTGAGGACACCATAGTCCCTACCAAAAAGGTTTGCTGCTTCTCAAACAACAAACCATAGATCAATAAAGACATTAAAGCTCTCCTCAACAGAAAGAAGAGGGCCTTCATGACTAGGGATCGTGAGGAGCTCAAGGCTGTCCAAAAGGAGTTAAAGAAGAAGCTGAGAGAGGCCAAGAACAACTTCAAGGACAAGACTGAGGCCAAGATGAACAACTCAAAGGAGGTGTGGAATGGCATGAAGCAGATGACGGGCTGCAGCAGGCCGGAACCCAGAATTAAAGGAAACCCAGTATTTGCTGCTGAGTTGAACCTTTTTTTCAGTAGGTTTGACACATCCCCCGACCCAGTGAGCTCGAATAGTGGGTCTAGGTCTCCCCCCACCACCTCAGCCCCCATTCACACCTCTGCTGGAGACTCTGCTCTTCCTCCCCCTGGATGATGACTGGGGCAGGGGGCCTCTTCTTCTTCCGGTAGTCCACTACCACCTCCTTTGTTTTGCTGATGTTGAGCTTCAGGTGGTTGCTTTCGCACCATGTGACGAAGCTCTCTAACAGTCCTCTGTACTCCTTCTCGTCGTCATCAGTGATGCACCCAACAATGGAGGAGTCGTCGGAAAACTTTTGAGGTGGCAGGAACCAGAGTTAAACCTGAAGTATGATGTAAAGAGAGTGAAGAGAAAAGGTGCCAGAACAGTTCCTTGAGGTACTCCTGTGTTGCCCGCCACTAAATCAGAGACACAGCCGTTGACTCTGACATACTGTGGCCGGCCCGTGAGGTAGTTGAAGATCCAGGCTGAGTTGTCAGGGCGCAGCTGCATATCCAGCAGTTTGTCCCTCAGGAGGCAGGGCTGGATGGTATTGAAAGCACTGGAGAAGTCAAACAACATGACTCTCACAGTGCTTCCCTGCGTCTCCAGGAGTGACAGGGCTTTGTGGGTCAGGAAGATGATAGCGTCCTCCACACTAATGTGCCTCTGATATGCAAACTGCAACGGATCCTGGAAAGCAGTGAGCAGGGTCCTCAGGTGCTGGAGAACCAGCCTCTCAAATGTCTTCATGACATGTGACGTGAGTGTCACAGGTCTGTAGTCATTGAGAGCGCTGGGACGACCTTTCTTTGGAACTGGGACGATGCAGGAGGTCTTCCACAGGTCAGGCACCTTCATCAGCCTCAGGGAGAGGTTGAAGAGGTGCTGAAAGACTCCTGCAAGCTGCCCAGCACACACCTTGAGGATCCTGGGACTGATGTTGTCTGGTCCACTAGCTTTTCTGATGTGGAGTCTGGAGAGTTCTCTTTGTACCTGGCTGGTAGTAAGAGTGAGAGTGGGATAGTGAGCGGGGGAGGGGTGTAGAGAACTGTCTATTGTCATGCAGGTCCTGAAGGGAGGGAGCAGGGGGGTGAGGGGGGGCTGTCCTTTGAAGTTGCTGGTGAGGAGCTGAGAGGGGGGGGGGGAGGTGGTCAGTACCCTGATGGGAGGAAGGGGAGAGGGTGGACTCATACAAGTACCTTGGGGTCCACATCAGCAATAAAACTGGACTGGTCTCACAACTCTGACGCCCTCTTCAGGAAGGGACAGAGCAGGATGTTCTTCCTGAGGAGACTCAGATCATCCAGTGTCTGCGACAGACTCCTGAAGACCTTCTACCAGTCTGTGGTGGCCAGCGCCCTCTTCTTTGCTGTGGTGTACTGGTGGAGTGGCATCAAGACTGGTGATGCAAACAGGCTGAACAAGCTGGTGAGGAAGGCCCGCTCTGTAGTGGGTCTGGATCTGGACACTTTGGAGTCAATGGCTGAGAGGAGGATGAAGGAATATATATTTATTATATTATTCTATATTATATGACATTTCATTATATTTCACTATATTGTTCATATTGCACTATATTATATTATATTATACAACATTATATTATATAACTGCACTCTGCATTACTGTGGTACATCACTGCCTCTCTTCTCTGCTGTTTACATTACTTGCTGCTATTTATCATACCAAGTCACTTTAATCATCACTTATTTATATACTGTCTCAATTCCCTGCATAGTTAACTTCATCATTCATTTTGTACTTGTATATACCTCCTGTTTTTATTTTTATTTATCTTATCTATTCTGTTTAATGTGTATTTTGAGCTTACTTGTCTGTGCTGCTGCAACGCCCGAATTTCCCCTCTGGGGATCAATAAAGTATTATCCTATCCTATCCTATCCTACCTCTGTGAGTGCTGGAAAATGCCACAGGTGGGGATGCTTACTTAACCCTTTGACTTCCACACTAAGAAATCCATTTGCAAAAAATTATTTGTTGGTAAAATTGTGTTCCTGCCTCTTCATTAAGCAACATTTCAGTTTATATTTTTTGGATTATCCAATCAGGAAGCAGATGTGCAGGTCAACCAGCTGGTTGACTGTTGAGGGTTACTTTGGACATGAATGGATTTCTTTCATTTCTGCAACAAAATGTTTAGTTTTTTCATATGTAAACATCACAGAGGGAAGATCTTAATAACTTATAATTTATTCAACAAATTAAACGAGTAGCAATGGTTAGAAAAGGTGAACAAAATAAGAAATGAGTGACTTGAGCCAGGCCGTTTGCGTAGACTGGCAACTCAACCGAGCTGTTAACCATGTTTTGTGAGGAATCGTAGATATATATTTTGTTATCAAATTTATTTCCTTCAACTAAAATATGATTGTTAGAGGGTCTATAAATGATATGTGAATATATTTTTTTTTTTTACCCGGACATTTGCTCTTATTCTGTGAGACTTCTGAGGAGCTGTGCAGCACAGAGTCACTCCTGGTATTTTCTACAGTTTTAAGACAATGATAATTATGTACAGCAGCGCCACCCATTGGACATAATCTGTGTTACATACACTATTCAATGAGGTGAATGAGGATAAACAGACAAAGATAGGTTTCCAGAGTTTTAAATACAGCAATATGGTGGCGGGAAAAAGGTCAACCGCGGTTACAATGCAAGTCAAAGGGAGGGGAGGTGTTCTGTAAAGGGAACTAAAGCGGGTTGTTTCCACCCGGACCATTGAGTGTGTAACACAAGTTGTGAGTCAACGTTCCTGCTGAGCAGACACGTGATTCTCCGTGTGTTTATTAATGATCGTTAGGGTGCTAACGTAACAGTAGATGATCAGAGTAAAGTTGTAAAGACGTCAGCGCTGAGTTGAGTTTCCCCTCTGTGACTCTTGGATGTGTGTAAGATGGCCGGGTTTAAGGATCTTAAAGAGTTATTCAGTCGACGGCTGCTCGCTGCGGTTATCAGAGATATAACAGAAGAAAGAACAACAAGTGGATACGAAGAGGAGCTCCACCGACAAAGAAAACTGCTGGATGTGATTTTAACTCCTGAAATCAAGCTACAGAGAACAGGTTGGTTTTCTTTCCACTGCTGGAAACGTGTTTCCTGCTCATGTTTCAGATAGCAGAGCCTTTAGCTAACTTCCACAGACGCACACAGCACAGTGTTAGCTGCAGCTAGCTCCTGCTAACAACATCATTGAGTTTACTGGACTAAAAGACTCTTTAAGTCTTCACCTATTGAATCCAGCAACGGATCTGGTTATTGGAGATACGTTTTAGAAACCTTAACAATATGCTATTCAATTGTATCTTTGGGCACACAAACTTCAGGCCACCCTCTGCATCAGACTGTGGTCAAGCCAGCCTCCACTTCAGAATCAGAATCATCATTTTTAAATCAAAACATAACACAAACAGAGTTGACATTGATGGTAACAGAGATGACGTGCATAACAGAGTTGACCACTCATAGTTAAAAGACCAAAAAACTATTACACATTCACTTTAACTTGCGGCTTAATTTGAACATTTAAACAACATTTTATATACAGAAACATTTTTTAATCCTAAATAATACATCTGGGATATAAATATTTCATGAATCTGAATAATAACGGTGTGTGTCTCGTACAATACTGACAGCCAAGAACTAAGCCCAAAACCAGTGGCAATCACAATAAAACACAATTCTGATTGGCTGGTGATCAAAAAAAGTTAATTTAGAACCCTGCATCCAAGACCATTATGCATTCAGGAAACGTGGCATCCATGTTTCACTATTTTGAGCTAGTCGGCAGCAATTTCGGCCCATATTTCTGGGTCTATCTCCACATGACGTCCCGTCACAGCGGTTGGTTGTGGAATGATTCGGTATGGTGGCGGTTTGGCCAAAAGAAGCGATTCCTCCCCACATTGTGCATGCATTTGACCTTTGCATGGGTCCCGTTGACCTCGATAATGGTCCCAGGATAAATGTCATCATCATATTTGATGACACACCACTGGCCAATGACATTTCTGCCGTCCCACATGATGTCATGTGTTGCCTGCACTTGTTGCTCTTCAGTGGGGACATAAAGGCTGGGCTGGACATGAAATTCAAACCTTTGTGTGTTGTGACATGCACACTCAAGTATCTGCCTAGTTGAACAGACACAGCTGACATCTGTGTAGATGACCTTTCCTGGTGTCAGAGTGATCAGCTGATGAAGGCGCATTGTCGAAGGAACTACTGGGAGTACTTTTGGCATCTTCTTCACAGCTTTGTCCACAGCTTCCTCATCAACAAAGAACAGCTTTATAGAGGTCTGGGAACTCAGAAGACACTCATACAGCTGCATGGCATTTGGAATGTCTTTCCCTGCACTAACTAATCTGTCTGCTCTTCTTTTCAAAACCCCCCCCACTCCATCTGGAGCTCCCTTTCCGTGCCTTGCTTCAAAGAAGTTCCATATTCCTTTCTTGAAGCCCTTCTTGTACAACTCCGTGCTCAACAAGTAGAAGTTGCCCTTTTGGCCGTATTGGGTACACGGTCCATCACTAAAAAAATGAACGACAGTTACTGATGGGTGATGGGTTTTTATGTGGTCCAGAACAGGGGACAGGTGTGTCCATATAGCAGGTGGACCTTTCTCTTTTGATGCTGAGATGGATGTAAAGCACAAATGTTTGTCCACTTCACCCACATGAAGGATCCCAGTGTGTAGAGTTGCCTGCTTCTAAGAGGATGCAAAGTGAACTGCCTGAATCTCTGCTGACAATTTACATGCATAATTCTCTGAGAAATCAATGTGGATCAAATACTCATGAGATTTCATGTTTTTCTTGAGCTCACGGTAGTGAATGTATTGTGTTTTGATGTTGAATTGATGTCTCATGAAAACTCTCAGCTGGTTTTGAAACATCTCATTAAGGTCTCCTAGACAACTTTCCATCTCCTTTTTTACAGTCATTCAGACTGGTTGTGATTCTTTTTCACTGTCTTTGTTTTTCTTCCTCCTTTCTGCCAGTTCAGTTGTCAACTGAGTGAACCTCACCGGTGTTTCAGCGTCATAGTCACTGCTGAACTGATAGACATTGCTTCTGCATTTGTCACATGCTCCATACATACATTCTTTGCTTGCAGCATCACAACTTAATGAGTTGGAGATGATTTCGAAGTCAGTTGTGCCAAGAAGCTGGAGAGTATGAAGCTTCTGCACAATGAAGAATAAGTTCTCGTGAATTTTACACAGACATGTTTCTCTGTCAGACATGGATGGGTGGACAACCCAGAAAGGTCGCATGAAACAGAAAAGTGCATATGACGGCTGACTTGATGGATTCTCAAGAATGAATTTGTGATGTAGGTTCTTTATGGTATCATTTAGAAACCTTTTCTGCATTTTTGCTTTTCCTCTTGTGATTTTTTGACTTTTGTCCTGCAGTCAAGCGGCTGACATCATCTCTCAAAAAGAATTATTTTACCTCCTTCTGGAGCTTGCTTTGTCTGGATCTATATTTTCTTCTTTGAAAAGACAGGTCCCTTTGGTTTTTCTTTCCAAACCGCTTTCTTGAAAAACCAAGTGAGATCTGTGTTGTTTTCTGTAATTTGTAGGTTTTTATCCGTGATATCATCTGACACACTCTCTCTTCTTTTGTGTCTTGATACTTCTTTCTTATATTTTCTATCAGCACGTTGTGATAAAGGATAGTTCTTTGAATTTCTGCAGGGACTTTATGTTTTCCTATTTGTTTTTGTGTTTTTGATGGAGGGGAGTCAGACACAGGTGTCAGTCTCTGGATGCGTTTCTGGTATTTTCGGACAGCAGTTGTTTTCTTTTTCAGCAAAATCTTTAATTTTTTGATTTCTCTTTGTAATTTGGAGTTCTCCCGTTTTATTTTCTGGCATTTCGCCGGGCCCTGTACTGCTGCTGCCTTTCAGCTGCTGAAAGATTCATCTCCCTAGAAGATAAATGACTGACTTCCTTATCCTGAAATTGTATAACACAGATGTACTTGTTGCAGTAAAATAACCTAGAATCAATAATAATTATCAATAATATCAATTATTGCCAAATACTTAAATGTGATATGTGACTCTGTTACGTATCGTCAACTCTGTTACGATCAAATTGTTTAAAACATAAACAGAGTTGACAGTAACAGAGTTGACATTTTCCACCATTTTGTACTTTTACTCCTTATGCTAACCTCACACCAGATATCAGCTAGCATTTCTTAAAACCAAATTTAATAGATTTTTATCATATATATACTTTTTCAATTGACTGAGATAATCACTGAATATTAACACAACAGATTTGACGAAGAATTAATCTACTGTTGATGATTTCTCAACATATTACTAAATAATGAGAGAAGAAACATGGACATACCTCACTGTCTTCCAGAGGTTTCCCACCACAGGAAGTGACATCACTGTGCGCTGGTCAAATGCATTTTATGGGAACACTTTGGAGATTTAATGCAGTTTTATAACAGAGGTAACAGAGTTGACGTGAACATACGGACAGACAAAAAATATATATACTACTGTTCTAAGTTAAATTTTAAATAATACAGAAATGTAATATTTGGAAGTGCAGAAGAACCTCACAGAGCTGGTCTGCACAGTCCTTCAGGAGTCTGGAGCTGATGCTGTCGGGACCTTTTGGCCTTCCTCGCCTTGATCTTCCTCAGCTGACTTCTCACCTGATCAGCTGTTATGGAGAGGCCGTCGGTGGAGGAGGAAGAAGAGGAGGAGAGGGTTGTTGAGGGGGGTGGCAGGGTACTCAGGGTAGTCAGATGGAGTGTCTAAAAAGCGGGTTGGTCTGCATTCTGGAGGGTGGAGGTGGGGTTGGGAGCAGAATCAAATCTATTGAAGAACAGATTCAGTTCTTTGCCCACTCCCTGTCTCCTGCTTCAGGGCCCCTCCCACGCCTTCTGCTGTGACCTGAGATGTTATTCAGACCCCTCCAGACGTCTCTTGCATTTTTCTGTTGTAAATGCTCCTCCATCTTTTCCCGGTAGCTGGTTTTCCCCTCCTTGATTTTTTTGAGCTCCTTCTGCACCCTCCTCAGCTCCTCTCTATCTCCAGTTCTTAAAACCTTCTTCTTTTTTTGAGCAGGGTTTTCAGCTCAGGGGTCACCCAGGGTTTGTTGTTTGAGAAACACTGTATTTTTTTGGTGGGTACAGTGTTCTCAACACAGAAGTTTATGTAGTCTGTGATGCAGTGGGTTAAACCGTCGATGTCCTCCCCATGTGGGCTTCTCAGCACCTCCCAGTCAGTGGTGTCGAAGCAGTCCTGCAGCGCCTCAGTGGCCTCCTTAGACCACTTCTTCACATACCTGGTTGTGGGGGGTTGTTTTTTCACCATAGGTATGTAAATGGGCTGCAGTCTCACCAGGTTGTGGTCTGAGCGGCCCAGAGGGGGGGAGGGGTGATGATCTATATGCATCCTTGGTGTTTGCATACAGTAAGTCCAAAGTTTTATTGTCTCTGGTATGGCAGTCAACATACTGAGTGAAAGTAGGGAGAGTGGCAGACAGGGAAGCGTGATTCAAGTCTCCTGAGATGAGAATAAGAGACTGGGGGTGTGATGTGTGTAGCTGAGACACTACACTGTACACACACACAGACACTTGCACACACACACAGGTGAGCACACTTTCACCAGCGGAGGCCTGGGTGTGCACAATAATAAAAAGTCCTCAAGAACCATCAGAAAATAAAGTAGGCCGCTTAGCTTACTTCAGACTTTTCTGGGCATGTCTCTCTCTCTGCCATTACTCAGAAAATGCGCTGTGACCATGCTGCATTCAGGGGTGCTCAGACAATGAGAGATGCATTCAGGTGCCCTCAGAAAAGGGAGTTGCAGGAACAAAAACTAAGCTAGACAGACCGTTAAAAGTTTAAATAATTGTTTTGACTGCTGTTATTCAAAGAAACACATGAACACCATGATCCCTTTAAGGGTCTGTGCCCCCCCCCCCCCCCATGGTGTTTTCATGAATAAATTAAAGGAATCTTTTTCAGTTATTTCAAAATGTTTCTTCAGTCTCAATTTGTAAAATAAATCGTGAAAGAATCGTATCGCGAACCCAGTCTCGTGAATCATTACATCCCTACATCAAAGTGTGTGTAAGAACATAGTTTAATGAAAAAAGTCTTGATTTTTTGTATTTAAAAAAAATGCAAATAATTGTTGCAATTTCTGCAATTTAATTGCAAAAACTCTCTGTTGGACACATATCTTATTCTTTCCTAAAGATTGAGCTAGCTCAGCACTTTGGTGTGTGAAGAGGTAGTATCTGACATAATCAGGAAGTGATCAGCAGCACATGGCTCATTTACATAACGCCAGCCTTTCTGTTGCCGTTTTGGAAATGAGCCACAGGTCGGTTTCGAACCTTGGCTGCCCGCTCTCCAGGACTTAATGATGAGAAACCTCAATCTTCACAGCCTTAGACAAGTTCCTTATTTTCTTTCAAAATAAAGGTAGGTTTGTATCCAAAAAGGAAGTAAAGTAACCTAAGCTTAAGGCATTACAAAATAAAAGCATTAAAAACGTTTTTTAAATGCAAAATGAGTGAATTCCAAACATGATTAAAATGTGATCAATTCTAGTGAACTATTGATTTTCAGCCTTTAAAAATGAAATCATTTGACAGCCCTTATTAATATTTAAAAAGCAGTTTAAGTACCGTTAATGTTTGTTTACTGTGTCCTGCAGATGTCCAGCAGCTGTTGGTGAGTAAAGAAGAGCTTCCACCTGAGCAGCAGGAGTGGAGCCACATTCTGGACCAGGAGGACACTAAGCCCCAACACATTAAAGAAGAACATGAGGAACTGTGGATCAGTCAGGAGGAAGAACAGCTTCAAGGACTGGAGGAGGCTGATACCACCAAGTTCCCCTTCACTCCTGTCTCTGTGAAGAGTGAAGATGATGAAGAGAAACCTCAGTCCTCACAGCTTCATCAGAGACAAACTGAACAGATGGAAACAGGAGTTGATGGAGAGGACTGTGGAGGAGCAGAACCAGAGAGAGACTCAGATCCAGAGAGACGTTTACAACCAGAGACTGAGGTCGAGACTGAAGACTCTGGTGAACCTGAGACTGATGACAGTGATGATTGGAAAAAGACAAGAGAAGATCTGTCAGAATTAAACTTGAAAAATAAGAAACTAAAGACTGGTAAGAGACAACACAGCTGCTCGGAGTGTGGTAAAAGATTTAACCAGATAGGGCATCTGACCAGACACATGTTAGTTCATACAGGAGAGAAAGCCTTCAGCTGCTCTGTTTGCAGTAAAAGCTTTACCCATAGACAAAGTCTGACCACACACATGTTAGTTCATACAGGAGAGAAAGCCTTCAGCTGCTCTGAGTGTAGTAAAAGCTTTACCCATAGACAAAGTCTGACTAGACACATGTTAGTTCATACAGGAGAGAAACCCTTGAGCTGCTCTGAGTGTAGTAAAAGGTTTAACCGGAAAGAGTCTCTGACCAGACACATGTTACTTCATACAGGAGAGAAAGCCTTCAGCTGCTCTGTTTGCAGTAAAAGCTTTACCCTTAGACAAAGTCTGACCACACACATGTTAGTTCATACAGGAGAGAAACCCTTCAGCTGCTCTGAGTGTGGTAAAAGGTTTAACCGGAAAGAAATTCTGACCAGACACATGTTAGTTCATGCAGGAGAGAAATGCTAATCCTGTGCAACGGTAAAACTGATCTAAAGGATTCCAACTTCACATCACTATTGTGTATATAAGACAAAAAAGAGATAAAAGACATAAATCTGTCTCTACTTTTTTGACATTGAAGTTTTGCTGACATATGAACCAGTAAGTTGGGATCAGCTATGACGTTTGAATTTAAAGTGTTTATATGAAACAGTTACAGTGTAAGGATTCTTCTTCTCTCCTGATATCTTCTTCTTTCTGTCACTCTGTTTCCTTGGATGCCTCTGGGTTGGGTAGCAGAAGTTCTTCAGACAGCTCACGTGTCACCTTGTAATAAATAAACTGATGTAGAGTGAGAAAGACTTTCATCTACTTGTGTTATTTTGTGTCGAGTGCCTAAAGTCTCTTTGGTAAAGAAAAGGAACTCAGCAGATCCTGATGCAGAGCGACCACAGTCAGATCAGGTCCATGTTTATTTAACTGAAAACCTTTAACCCTTAATAAGAATCCTGCTGTCAGAATACAAAATAAAGAAAATCTCAATGACACCTGAACATGCACAGGATTAATTAAGAGTGCAGAGGCCACTGGGCACCTAACTGCTGCAGCCTTTGATCCCAAACTGAATGACAACACTTGTAGATGTCATCTGGATTTACTCAACATATTGTTAGAAGAAACAATAGAAATGCATTATAGCCTTCAGTGTGTATAACTAAATGGTATATGGAAAAAACACTTCAATTGTGTGTATATTTGTTCTGTTATCATTTCTCTCTTTGGCTTCCTTTTTGCTGCTTCACTGACTCCCCCAGTGCATCTCTGGCAATCCGATGATCCAACTCCACTCTGACTCTCCCGGAGTTTGCTGGACATACTCAGGGGAAGAAGGAGCTGTTTAAGGGTCGGTGGGCAGGCCAGATACCAGGTCCCCCGGTTCACTAACTTCACGGCTGAACATCATGAAGTTGGGTGTGAAACTGGTAGCGCTGTGCCTGGTTGCTCTGTAAGCCATGACAGCGTAGGGGATCCTAAGGTCCCCGTGTCAGCGCTCGGCTGTTGTGGCCAGAATCTTCTGCAGGGTGGAGTTAAATCTTTCTACCGGTCCATCAGACTGTGGTCGAAAAGGTGTGTTGTGCATTTTCTCAATAACAGTGAGCCCATTTTCTAGAACACCTCGGACTCAAAGTTCCGACCCAGATCACTGTGCACTCTTTGTGGTGCACCATAACCACACACCCAGTCAGTGCTCTTTCTGCTGCCTTGTGTTTCTCCCCACTCAGGTTGCCTTCAGGTAAAGAGGGGCGGAGCCACTTCATTTGATTTTGTGCACCTGGGCACACAGGGCCTCAGTATTTAAAGTGGCTTCTTATTCTCGGGCCCTTTCCGAATAGCCACAGTTCAGTAGGCAGTACTTTTTAGTAGGAGTTTCAGTATACTGAACTTTCGTGGTCATTCAGTATGCATTGTTTGGGTTAACTTCAGTATACTGAACATTTCAGTATGGATACTAATTTCCGGGGTTTATACAATATGGATCGGATGCGTGCTTTCAGGAAATGAATTGTATTTTACCCACAATGCAGTGCGAAACTAAACATAAATCGTCACTTCACGTCTGCCTCCAGATCAAAACAAACGAGCGTGGATTAATTTAATCAATTTTTAATCTAGAGTTAAAGTCCCGTCTGAAATCACTACTTTTAATTAACAACAGAAAATATAACAAATATCTGCATTATTATAAAACCTTTCCCCCTCTATTTAAATAATGATTTAACTCTTTAAATGCGTCTTTATTGGTTTATTTTATATTCTGTATATTACTGTCTTTCATTTGTACTTTCCTTTATGTACTGTATGTTATTTAGTTATTTAATCTGCCTTTTACTTGATTTACATTGTAATATTGTTTTTTGATTACCTGACTGTATATGTGCATTACTCTTCTTGAATAAAGCTAAACAAAAAACAAAAAAAAAATGGGTGAATGCGGCCGGTTCGGGAAATGTAAATGACATCACTTCTTTACTGAATGAATCAGAAGAAGTAGGAACAAATATCTTCCTACTGTGCGCGCCTACTGAATAGTAGGTACAAACAGTATACAGCATGGATAGTAGGTACTGTCTACTGAAAGATTGAGTATGTACTTGGCAATTCAGATACAGCCTCTGTCTCTCTCTCGTCAACACTACACACATTCACCATTACAATCACCACTGATTTACAGTTTGCACATTCTTTGATTAGGAGGATTTGCCTGGGTTGTGAGAAAATGGGGGCTTGTCTGACTTCTGAACTTGGATTTGGCTTGATACTTGGTAGTTGTAAATCTAATTAGTTGTGTATCAGATTGTTTGTGTAGTTTGTTTGGAACTTGATCTGTGTAGAGTGGTAAGTAACCTCTCTGACTTGTTACTGGTACAATTTGTTTGAAGATTTAACGATTTGACTTTCTTCAGAGCATTAGTTGTACTTGTTAGTTTGACCATCAAGAGTTTTATTTTTGAGCACCCTGATCAGCAAGCCGCCGGGCAAGCAGGACTTGCCACTTGGTTATTTTGCCATTTTTATTTTTAGTGGTAACTCTGGGGAGGGGGTGTGCCAAATTCGGTATGTTTCAGGTGACTCGGTCAGTGATCTTCAGGGATGGTGTCCGAGTTTGGGAGACGCCTCGAGCTCGACAAGCCATTGAAGAAGTGAGGCTTAGGTGAGTTAGTTATTAGTGTAGGTGTTGGGGTGTCTCCATAAAGCTTGTAAAGTAAAGCAGCATATTTTCTTTGTTTGTTGGACTGATTACCTTGTTACATTACATTTTCTGAGACGTTTGGTTAAGTTGGTTTTTAAACTTGGTATTTAATCAGTGGTAGACTTGACTTGGGATTTTGACAATGGTTTCTGTGTATGAGTAACAATCCTATGAAAGCTATTTTTTTTTAGGGGCAGGCATTACACCTCGTTTTGTTGATGCAGGTTTAACATTTGAAACAAAAAAGAAAACTAGAGCTTGAAAAGTACAAAATGCAACTCATTAAAGAGGGTAAATTTGCTTAAATAAACTGTACAGAAGCTATACACTGTATTAAAGCAAAGATATAATACAAAAAATAACAAAGGTGAACACTGTAAAATGAAATGAAAATATAAATATGTTTTCTGAGAAGTCTCCTGACAAACACACGGCGTGCGTATAGACTCAGAGACACATGTTCTCTGAAGTGATATTCAAACCAAAGTTGCTGTTTTATTTCATGTGTAGTGAATTATTTAAAACGTATCTCCTGGTACCAGCTGGTGTATTTGTAGTTTATTGTAAGGCCAGAAGCCAGAACAAGGTGTTCTATGTTATTGCTCTGCCTCCACATGAATGATAAAGTTCACGTGTTATTTGAAGTCATGTGGTGTTTGTTCCATCAGAGCTCGTCTGTGTTTCTCCTCAGTGCGTCCCCCACAGCACCGCGATCAGTTTAGACATCCTGAAGACGATCGAGGAGAACTTGGAGATGGAGGAATGGGTGAAACCTGCCGACGGCTCGCGCCCACTCGAAACAAAACATACACGAGGGACACTATAGAAGCTTAGTCTAATACTAAAGCTGCCGTTTTGTTTTGACTCCCAGGAGTGACCTGGCTGACGCGCCGTACTGTCGTAGGTCAATACGATCCCGTTTGCTGTTTGTCGATCAATAAGATTTCTGCAGTCGTGTCTTTGGTTTGCAGCATAATACAATCCATTTATTGCAGCACCATGAAGTGAATACAGCGTCCATCAGTTTCCATTCTTTTGAACTAAACAAACAAACAAACAATACAGCTGCGGTTTCTCCATGCCGCCTGCCGCCTCAGCGGTCAAAAACCATAAGCCCTTCCGGGGTCAAACACCTCCCGTACCTTGACAAGTGACGTACATATATACCTGTGACAGGTGGTCAGGAAGTGATCTGGTACCTCTCCAGCTGCCAGACCAACTTCCATATTTGGTCCGCACCGGGACTTGAGCCGGCGACCCTCCGGTTCCCAACCCAAGTCCCTACAGACTGAGCTACTGCCACCCAAATTGCATTTGTCACAGGTGGGAGTTATATCGGGGTACATGCTGGACAACTTAACCTTGGACATGTGACCCCTGTGGACCACCTTAAATTGAAGTAGACAGTGTCTAGCACAGATTGAGGATTTATGTATTGATAAAAGAATGGAGTCCCATTGGTCATCAGAGATGTGTCCCAAGTCCTGTTCCCAGGCCGTCTTAATCTTGTCCAGTGGTGAACATATCAGCATCAAAATGATATTGTGTAACTTGGACAGCGCACCTCTAGACAGTGGGTCAAAGGAAAGAAAGGTATCTATTGGGTTAGCTATGGGTACTGAAGGGAAACAAGGCACGTGCGAACGAACATACTGTCTGACCTGTAAATACCGAAAGAAGTGCGTTTTGGGTAAATTGTATTTCTCAGTCAATTGATTAAAGGAAACAAAACAACCGTCTTCAAACAAGTCCGCAAACGATCTGATGCCCCTTTCATGCCAAGTCCGAAAAGTTGAGTCAGAGCGCGAGGGGGTGAAGAGATGGTTTGAGGCAATCGGACTCAGAAGGGAAAAGAATTCGTATCGAAAGGATCTCCTACATTGGGTCCACACCCAAAGGGTATGACGTACCATTGGATTATCCAGTGATTTTGGTAAGGGGCAGTCAAGCGGCGCACCGAGGAGTACAGGGAGGGAGATGTCTCGGCATGAATTTAGCTCCAGAGATGTCCAGTCTGGACCGTCGGACTGGAGATAAAAGCGAGTCCAAAAAGCAATACAACGAATATTGGTAGCCCACTAGTAGTGACGGAAATCAGGGAGCCCCATACCTCCATCCCTTTTGGGTCTCTGAAGCAGAGCTTTGCTAATTCGAGGCCTCTTGCCCTGCCATATATATGAGGAGATAATGGAATCCAATGAAACAAAAACGATTTTGGAACAAGTACTGGGACACACTGAAACAAATATGTAAATTTTGGGAGAACATTCATTTTTATGGAGTTTATTCGCCCAGCGAGCGATAATGTGAGGGGGGACCACTTTGATAGTGATGTTCTGACCTGGTTTAACAAGGTTATAGAATTGTCTTTCAAAATGTTCTTAAATTGTCGGGTAGCAACCACTCCCAAATAGGTAAATTGTCTCTCTTCAATTTGGAATGGAATGCCACTGTAGTCTAAGTCAAACGCCTGTCTGTTAATTGGAAACAGTTCGCTCTTGTGCATATTGATCTTGTATCCAGATATAGATCCAAATTGCTCAAGCAGGGAGAGAGCTGCTGGAAGCGAGGTATTTGGGTCTGAAATATATAATAGGAGACCATCTGCATATAAAGACACCCTATGCTCTGTACCCCCTCTCCAAATACCAGAGACACCCTGGCTGTTCCGAAGAGCCATTGCGAAGGGCTGAGAGATTGTGCTGTTTGTTTGAACTTTAGCAATGGGAGAAGCATACAATAATTTAATCGAGGCTATAGGTAACGGACCTAATCCAAAATTTTCCAGAACTTTAAACAAATATTTCCACTCAGCGCGATCAAACGCCTTCTCTGCATCTAGTGTCATGACACATTCGGGGACATTACTAGAGCTTGAGTATAGAATGTTAAATAAATGTCGGACATTGAAGAAGGAGTGTCGGTTCTTTATAAAGCCAGTCTGACCCTGCGCTATTATTAAGGGGGTAACTTCCTCCAACCTGTGTGCTAGTGTCTTGGCGAGGACTTTCGCATCTGTGTTGAGCAGGGAGATTGGCCTGTACGAGGCACAGTATGTGGGATCCTTACCCTTTTTAGCTATAAGAGTTATACGAGCCTCATTCATCGACTGAGGAAGTGAGCCTCGCCTAAGAGACTCGAAAAAGACAGTAGCAAGGCGTGGAGAGAGGAGTGCTGAAAATTTCTTGAAAAATTCAGCTGGGAAGCCATCAGGGCCAGGGGATTTCCCGGATTGCATGGATGATATAGCCAGGGCTATCTCCGCCTGAGACAGAGGAGCCTCCATTTTCTCCACCAACTCTGGCGGAATGGTTGGGGTGGACAAAGGGTCAAGAAAGGCCTTAATAGCTGCATCGTCACCATTAAATTGTGAGGTATACAGTTGGGAGTTGTGGTAGAACTGGGCCTGCAGAAAATCAGCAGAAAGAGGAAACCCTCCGACCCTTGGGACGAGAGCAAATAAAAGAGACTTTCAGAAACTGTTGAGTTGCTAAGTCACCCAGTTTATTACATGCAGCATGGAGAGAAGTTCAGCTATGCGTACAGGATACACAAAGTAAGTTCTCTGCCCGCTCTTGGGGCGTACAATCTTTATATACTTGAGCATATAGTGTGATCGAAACTTACAGAGGAGGATCAAAGAAACAGGTGCAGCTTTATCTGTGTCAGCACCTTGTGGTCAGTGTATAAATATGTGAATGTAGCAGTAACTTGTCCTTGAGAGTTTAAAAAATAGTCCTTATAAGGAGCTGTTGTTGAGTCTGTGTACGTGAGATAAAACACCTGTGGTGAGGTGAGTATCGTGCAAGGTTCGTGTGTTGCAGTGGTCATATAAGGACACGGTGCATGTATACGTGATATGTGTAATGCTATGTGTAATGCATTGGATCAGTTAATGAGCAAACATAAAAGTATAAAGAATATAAGATTCCACATTCCCCCCTTTTGTTCTTTAGAACAAACTACAATAAAACAAAATAAAACATAAAACATCCTTCACACATCACTCATCAAAGGGGAAGAAACTGAGATCGGGGTAGCCTTCATTTTCATCATCAGCGTCATTAGCATCACCATTAACCGCTAGCAGCGGGAAATTTTGCACAGCATCTTCAGGATGTGGGGGTGAAATAGCACGGTCAATCAAGCGAGTCATAAGAGCTCTAATACATGGGATACAGCAACAACCACAGAGAATGAGAATCGCAGCCATGACTGCAATTGAAAGTAGGACAGACATAATTAGACCTTTCCATTTACCAAACAAATTGCTCATCAATGCTGATTTCTAGGAAGGAAAATCTGAGGAATGGTCTTATGAGTTTGTTTGGGAGAAGGTGTGAGACAAGAGACAGTGGTAGAGGATACAGACCGTCTTTCACGTGGTTGTTGCTGCGGAGAAAAAGTGGTGTTAACATCGGGTGCTGTAGAGTTGGTGAGAGAGGGTTTAGTGGGAGTGGTTACAGATTTAGTGTTAGTTTCTTGCAGCTGATACCATAACCAAGGTGCTAGCACAATGCTAGCAAAAATTAGGAGGATACATGTCGTGCCTCGGAGGCCACACAGGCCTTTATGATTTCTAAAAGGATGCCATGGTCTGGGCCTGTCTCTCTTCTGACCGCGTGGCTGCCTCTCAGTCAATGGCAGGAGGGTTGGAGTTGGAGCCATGTTGCCTGCTGTAGGAGCAGAGCACGTCGTACACTCCTGTCGACTAATTCCTCAACGCTCTAATGCTGTCTTGTCAGCCGTTGCAGCAGGTGGTGTTACCTTCTTACAGTGGGATGCGTGGATCCATGTAGGTCGACCTTCGACCTTTACTGCGGTGTTTGTGACGAGTAGAACCTGATAAGGTTTGGTCCACCGGGGCTGCAGTGCAGTCTTCCTTTGGTGGATCTTTATAGCCACGTAGTCACCTGGTTGCAGTGGATGTCCTGGTTCGTTCAGGGGTTGTGGTTGTCCTTCACGAACCTGTTTGTGAATGGATGAGAAGACATAGTGCAACGCTTTGCAATAGTTTAGTACACTATCATGTCTCAGGGCCATTTCTTGAGGGACTATCATAGTGCCCAGAGATCCTGGGGTGCTCATGGCTCGTCCTGTAATCACCTCATATGGAGATAAATGATTACGTCTGCTAGTAGTAGCTCTGATACTCATCAAGGCCAGAGGAAGAGCCTCCGGCCAGCTAAGTTGTGTCTGTGCACATATTTTAGCTAGTTTGAGTTTCAGAGTCTGGTTCAACCTTTCAACTTTCCCTGCACTTTGTGGATGGTAAGGTGTGTGCAGGTGGTGTTTGATTCCTAGTGCTGTAACAACATCTTGCACTATTTGTCCAGCAAAATGAGTCCCTCTGTCACTATTAATGGATACTGGGATACCAAACCTTGGAATGAACTCTTTGAGTAAGGCTTTTGATACTGCTGTTGTGTCTGCTTTTGCAGTAGGAAAAGCTTCGGGCCATCCTGAGAATGTGTCCACCATGACCAGGACGTATTGAAACCGTCCGTGTTTTGGCATTTGGATAAAATCAATCTGTAAATTTGAAAATGGTCCTGGTGGAGCAGGATGAGCACCTTGTTTCACTTTTGTTGTCTTTCCAACGTTGTGTTGTTGGCAAATGGCACATCTTTGTACAAAATCAGCACATGCCTGGGATACATTATTTGCATACCATACACGTCTAATTATCGCTTCCATCCCCCCTTTGTTCACGTGTGCTACACCGTGAACAGTCTGTAAGAGGTAGGGGAGGAGCGACTGAGGGCAACACGGGCGCCCGTCGACAGAGTAATATACATTATTTACAAGAACACATTTTGTCTGCCAGTGAGATCGTTCCAAGGGTTCGGCAGCTAACTGTAAGGCAGCTACGTCATGGACGGAGGGATCCGGGCTGGGAGAAACCAGTGTTGAGGTCGCCAACACGGGAGCGAGGGCTCCTGACACCTGACTGGGCGTCACATTTGAGAATAGCAACTTTAGAAGGAAGAAGGAGAGCTTTTAGGAGAGCCTCTACTAGGGAAGCATTTTTAATAGGGGTGCCTGCAGATGTTAAGAAATCACGATGTCTCCAGATTCCACCAAAATCAAGGCAGACACCTAAAGCATACCGAGAGTCAGTGTAGATGTTAACAGATTTATTCTTTGCATAGATACATGCCTGAGTGAGAGCCACTAGCTCCGCCTGTTGAGCAGAGAAGTGGCCTGGAAGTTTACCTGTAAGAATGGTGCCAGTGGGAGAAACTACAGCCCAACCTGAATCAAGCGTGCCCTGCAGGTTTCTAGAAGAGCTGCCGTCAGTGAACAGGGTAAGGTCAAGGTTAGACAAAGGGGTGTCAAAGAGATCTTCACGAATGGTGTAGGTCATTGTTACCGTCGCCTGGCAGTCATGGGGCTCACCGTCAGCAGCAGTAGGAAGGAGAGAAGAGGGATCGAGAGTTGGAGATCTGTGAATAGTAAGATTAGGCATAGACAGCAGCAACAATGACTGTCTGGCTGCGGAAAGGTGTTGTGTGCTGGCTCTGGTAAGCAGAGCACTCACTGCATGGGGAACATAAAGTTTACACTGAGAGTCCAATACCAGGTCAGACATGGTTCTTACCATGAAAGCAGCAGCCGCCACAGCTCGGAGACACGGGGGCAAACCCAGCTCAGTGTTGTCAAGGCGAGTGGAATAGTAACCTACTGGGCGTTTGTTAGAGCCATGTTGTTGAGTGAGAACACCAGAGGCAAACCCATTGCGTTCGTGAACGTACAGCTGGAAAGGTTTGCTGTAATCAGGGAGACCCAGCGCCGGGGCCTGTGAAAGTGCTTGTTTTAAGTCAGTAAACGCTGTCTCTGCATCCTCCGTCCATTGGAGGTGCTCAGGAGCTGCCTGCAGGAGCATGTCTTGAAGGGGCCTGGCTCGAGGGGCAAAGTCTATGATCCATGGTCTGGAGTACCCGAGGATGCCTAGGAACGACTTCAGCTGCTTCTTGGTGTGGGGTTTTGGAATGTTCAAAACAGCAGAAACACGTTTACTACTGACTTGGCGGGTGTTACCTTTGAGAACATGGCCCAGGTAGATCACTTCTTGTTGCACCAGCTGGGCTTTCGTGGCGCTGGCCTTGTGTCCCTTCTCAGCCAATGACAACAACAGAGCTCTTGTGTCCGTTTCGCATGCCTCTTTGGTGGGGCTGGCTACCAACAGGTCGTCCACGTACTGGATCAAGGCACTGCCTCCAGGGAGTTGAACGTCAGCTAGATCTGTAAGAAGGGCTCGGGCAAAAAGAGTGGGGCTGTGAATAAAACCTTGTGGGAGGCGAGTCCACGTGTACTGATGCCCACCGTAGGTGAAAGCAAACAGGTACTGGGACTCTGGGGAGACAGGGATGCTGAAAAAAGCAGAACAGAGGTCAACAACAGAGTACCACTGAGTAGAGGGAGGAATAGAGGTTAGGATGGTGGTGGGGCTGGGTACTACAGGAGTCATGGGAGCCACATAGTCATTTATCAGGCGGAGATCTTGAACAAACCGCCAGTCAGGGGAGTTAGGTTTCTTAACGGGTAGAATAGGGGTGTTACAGGGGCTCTGACACGGCACCAAAACTCCTTGGTCTAAAAGGGTAGCGATGACAGGCTTAATGCCTTCCAGAGAGGCCTGTGAGAGGGGGTACTGCTGTTTTCTGGGAGCAGGACCTGATTTTACAGGAATTGACACAGGAGGGTGAGACAACATTAGGCCACACTCATTAGAGTACTGAGACCACAATGTGTCTGGGACTCCTGCTGTGGCAGGGGACTGAGGAGGAACAGAAACTGAGAACAGAGAAAGAGGGTGAGACATGTCAGTGGTCTTAAAAGGTGAAATGGTGCATACAGGATCTTCGTCATCAGCTAACCATGAGTCATCTACTGTCACTGTCCATGCCACGCCCTCATAGTGGGAGTACACCATTCCTTGGTACAAATGTGAGATGGTTGGAGTCAGAGTCTGTAAGGTCTTTGCTATGGGACCTAAGTCTTTAGGCTCGTAACCTTCACAGGTGTAGAGAGTCAGGTGTGGGGCGGAGTCAGGTTGCTGGAACAAGCTGGAGGCTACTGGGCCCAATTGATGTGTCAATAGGGCACTCCCCTGCTTACACAACAAAATGGTACACGCAAAAACACTACAGGCCTGTCCTAAGAAGGGAGAAAAATGATGGAAATACTCAAGGTCTCGTCCTGTAGGGTCAACGTGCAAAGTCCAGTGCATGCGGTGTGGAGGGACACAAGCTGAGGAAACATCAGGGAGGTCTGGGCTGTCTGAGAGAAACTCCTGCAATAGATCAAATGTAAAAGGCACCATGCTTCTTATAATAATATCTGACTGAAAGTCATTATACATTAGGCTGTAGAAAAGTCCAGGCTGGTTAACTGTCATGGACATCTGGGAAGTTGGAGGGAGCTGTAATTCAACAGAATTAGCATGGCATACCAAAGTGGCTTTTAACTTACCTAATAAATCTCTTCCCATTAAACTTACTGGTGAGTTGTCGCCCATAAGTAGAAAAGAGTGCTCCAGATTTTGACCCTGAAAAGACACTGCAGCAGGTTGTGAGACATAATTTTGTTGCGTAATTCCAGCCACTCCTATGGTACTTAGGGTTTCTGTGGTGGGTGCAACATTAGCAGCAGCTGCATCAGAGGGAGTCAGGGTAGAAACAGTAGCCCCAGTGTCTACTAGCATCTCAGTTGAGGTCCTGTTTATTTCCATCACTGCCTTCGGATCTGGAGAAACAGAAAGAGGAGCTAATAAAAGGGGAATTAGTGTTTGTGTAAGTGTGGGTGGCTTACTTCCCTGTGAGCCTAGGTGTGGAGCCTCGCTGGCCTATTGTGGGTGCAGGAATGGTCCACCAGGGGGACCCATTTGCTGTCTATTCATGCCTCCAGCTCCGCCCCCTCCTCTAGGAGGAGCCCAGTTACTTCTGTAGGCGGGTTTGTTTAAACCTGGGGCTCCTCCTCGGCCACGCCCTTGTTGGCTGGCCTTCAATCTACAGTCTTTGGCCCAATGTCCACTTTGGCCACAGTACAGACATTGATCTGGTCTTACCTGTTGACCTTGGGGTGGCTCTCGACTGTGAAAGGGGTTGGTTCCTTGAGCTGCTGGAAAGGGGTGATAAACTGGCCACTGTGTGGGAGCTGGAGATAAAAACTGTGTCTGTGGGAGAGAGGAGGGTTGGGTAGGGGCAGCCTGCTGGGGTTGTTGCACAATCATTTGTTTTACAGCACCAGAATATTGTTTATGTTTGTCTCTCTTTCCCTTATTGCTGTGTCTTAGTTTATTTATTTTTTTACAATCGGTGTCAGACTCTGATCTAGAACTATCAGAGGATTCAGCATTTCGTCGATTTCTTTCCAAGTGTTTGGCTATAGCTACACATTGTTCTAGAGTTTTTACCTCCCACGCGAGGTCTTGTTTTATCACTTCTCTGGAATGTCTTTCTAATCCGTCAACGAATGCGTGCGGAAGAAGCGGGGCGAACTGCTCTGAGGTTAAGCCTGAGTATTTCTTAAATGTGTTTTGCAACCTAGTCACAAAATCTTCCACCTGTTCCTCTTTTCTTTTATGTAGTCCTGACAGTTTACCCCAATCTGGGTTGACTTTGAATTTAGTCTGTAAATCCTTCATTATTTCTTCCAACATAAGTTCGCCCCTTTCTTCTGTCTGATCTTTTGCAGCTGCGCTCTGTGCATCAAGATGTATTCTCCATCTATCCTCGAGCTTAGGCCAACGCGCCATACAAAAGCTGTACCAGTCACCCTGACAGGGATGGAAACATCCAGACAGTCTCTTTAGATATGTTATAGTCTGAGTCACGTCCTTCTTAGGATCTGGGGTATCGTCAGTCAGTTGTTTTAATTCCATTTTAGTCCAGGGGCGGTATGCAGTGATAAGAGACCCATCCCCATTTATTCCTGGAAATATTCTTAAAGGGGCTTCGAGCACGTGTGTGCCTCCCTGTCCTGATCCGCTAGCTCCTTTCTGACCCTGCTCCTTTTTGTCTTGTTCTTTTTTAAATTTTTGCTGTTTAAGTCTTTCAGAATGTCTCGGTGCTTTTTGTTCTTCATCTGATCCGCCCGAAAGCTCCTTACTGCTATCTCCCCCTCCCTCTGCTCGCTCATCCTGTTGTTGCGGTGCAGCTGCCTGTCCGCTTCTGCCCTGTCTGGGTGCGGGTGCTTGTGGTGTATTTCTATACAGGTACAATTCGTCATCTGAGCTATAGTCAGGGGGAGAGCCTTCTTTTGTTAACAGGCTGGGGTACAACTTAACAGTTGAGCCCTTTTTACCAAATGGATTATTTGGAGACCAAGCTGTAACTTTGGCTTTATCTGTTTTTGGGGGTTTGCTTGGCTCTCCTGGCTGATTAACTGAATGTAACATTAATCTAAGTTTCTCGTTTGCTTCACCTTCCTGCTGTGCCTTTTCTGACATTTCAGCCGCTGTTTTCAGCGCTGTTCTCTCCCTACTTACTGCTGCTTTCTTTTCAACATGACCTTTCACAAGCCCCCAATGGAGGTCTTCACTCTTCTTTGGTCCTGCTTTTCCTTTGCCATCTTTTCCCCACCACTTTTCTTTCAACATTTTATCCACTTTTGCGCATTTCTTTGGGTCGCAAGTGCCCAGTACCGGCCATTTTTTTTATTTATTTTTTTTATTTCTATTTATTTATTTATTTATTTTATTTTTTTTTTATTTTTTTTTATTATTTTTTTTTTGTTTTGTTCCAACGTTTGAAAATTTTAAGCCAATCTATGTCAGGGTACCCTGTTTTCATTTGCATTAAGATTGATCTATCCGGAGTATTACCTTCGCCATCAGGCTTTAGTTTACTGGTTGATTTTCCCATTGTTCCTTTTATTTGTTTGTTTTATTTTATCACTTTAGCATAGCCATTTTACTTTATCTTTGTTTTTGCAATCCTTTGCTTAATTTCTGTTTTCACTGTACTCCCTCAAACGTCTCTGAGGTTTCCCATGAAACCCAGAATTTCAGTTTAATATTCTGTTTTCACTGTACTCCCTCAGACGTCTCTGAGGTTTCCCATGAAACCCAGAATTTCAGTTTAATATTCTGTTTTCACTGTACTCCCTCAAACGTCTCTGAGGTTTCCTCATGAAACCCAGAATTTTAGTTTAACAAATTCGTTCCCACTATTTTATACAAATTTAGGTACTTGATTTTATTATTCTTCTTTTATTTACCTTATTTTATTCTTCTTCTTTTATTTTTTTCACTATCGTCCGATGGTCAGAGTAGTTTCACACAGTTCTGGTTCTTTACCCAAAATTTATCAGGGATTCCGTTACCAAACCTAGAGCTCCCTTCTCACAACTCTATACTCTCCACCCCTAAACTGTCAAACTTTAGAAAAGGTGTTTGACTTACCTATTCCTCAGTTGACTTGGGTGGAGAAGTTGTTTCGGAGGAAACTACCCGGTTGATGTTAGGAATCCCATCCTCGTCGCCATGTAATTGTGGTAGAACTGGGCCTGCAGAAAATCAGCAGAAAGAGGAAACCCTCCGACCCTTGGGACGAGAGCAAATAAAAGAGACTTTCAGAAACTGTTGAGTTGCTAAGTCACCCAGTTTATTACATGCAGCATGGAGAGAAGTTCAGCTATGCGTACAGGATACACAAAGTAAGTTCTCTGCCCGCTCTTGGGGCGTACAATCTTTATATACTTGAGCATATAGTGTGATCGAAACTTACAGAGGAGGATCAAAGAAACAGGTGCAGCTTTATCTGTGTCAGCACCTTGTGGTCAGTGTATAAATATGTGAATGTAGCAGTAACTTGTCCTTGAGAGTTTAAAAAATAGTCCTTATAAGGAGCTGTTGTTGAGTCTGTGTACGTGAGATAAAACACCTGTGGTGAGGTGAGTATCGTGCAAGGTTCGTGTGTTGCAGTGGTCATATAAGGACACGGTGCATGTATACGTGATATGTGTAATGCTATGTGTAATGCATTGGATCAGTTAATGAGCAAACATAAAAGTATAAAGAATATAAGATTCCACAGAGTAAAAACCTTTAAAGGTATCATTTATCTTAGTGGGGTCTAGAGTGGTATCACCACTGTCTGTGTGAATACTTGTTATAAGTTGTTTAGCCCTTAGTCCCTTTAGTTGATTAGCCAGCAATTTCCCAGTTTTTTCACTATGTTCATAGTAGGTGCTTTTACTTTTTAACCGGAGATTTTCCGTTTGGTAAGTGGTGAGAAGGTTAAACTTAGTTTTCAGTTCCAATCGTTGGTTATATAGTTCTGGAGTTCGGTTAAGTGCATATTGTCGATCAGTTTCTTGGATTTTAGATATCAATTCCAGTTGGTCCTTCTGAGACTGTCTTTTCTTATTTGCAGTGAATGCTATTATTTGTCCTCTCAAGTAGGCCTTAAATGCGTCCCAGACCACAAGAGCAGAGACATCCGGGGTACAGTTAGTTTCAAAGAAAAAGCTAATCTGTTCTTCGTAGGCTGTGGAGCGTTGGGAAATAGCATTGACATCACAACAGGGGCATGATCAGATATGACGATACTGTGATATGTGCAGGAATGGACCTGAGGAATTAGTCTGTTGTCAACAAAAATATTGTCTATTCTGGAGTAAGTGTGATGGACATTTGAAAAAAAAGAATACTGTCTCGCTCTAGGGTTGAGGAATATAACTGAAATCCCAAACTCAGAGATTAAAGACTGGATACATGAGGCAGATCTACTCACTACCCCTGGTCTGCTGGAAGAGCGATCCAGGGTCGGGTCCAACCAGCAGTTGAAGTCCCCACCAAGTATTAGATAATGTGTGTCTAGGCCATTGAGAAGAGAGAAAAAACTATCAAAAAAGCTAACATCATCAGCATTCGGAGCGTAGACATTGGCAAGGATAACTTTTGTATTAAATAGTTTCCCTGAGACAATTATAAATCTCCCATTTTTATCAGATGTGATATTGTCTGGTTCAAAATGTAAATGCTTGGCAACCAATATAGAACATTCTTATTTTTTATATCTTTTAGTACTTAATTACTTTGTAGTTAATATTATATTGTGTTTAGATTTGCTAACATTGTGTTTTTTGTATTGTGTGTTGGATAACCTGCTATACTACATTATATAACTGCACTCTGCATTACTGTGGTACAACACTGCCTCTCGTCTCTGCTGTTTACATTACTTGCTGCTATTTATCATACCAAGTCACGTTAATCATCACTTGTCACTTTATCTTGTCATTCTCTGCAAATACTGTCTCAATTTCCATGCATAGTTAACTTCATCATTCATTTTGTACTTGTATATACCCCCTGTTTTTATTTTTATTTATCTTATCTATTCTGTTTAATGTGTATTTTGAGCTTACTTGTCTGTGCTGCTGCAACGCCCGAATTTCCCCTCTGGGGATCAATAAAGTATTATCCTATCCTATCCTATCCTACCTCTGTGAGTGCTGGAAAATGTCACAGGTGGGGATGCCTACTTAACCCTTTGACTTCCACACTAAGAAATCCATTTGCAAAAAAATATTTGTTGGTAAAATTGTGTTCCTGCCTCTTCATTAAGCAACATTTCAGTTTATATTTTTCGGATTACTCAATCAGGAAGCAGATATGCAGGTCAACCAGCTGGTTGACTGTTTAGGGTTACTTTGGATATGAATGGATTTCTTTCATTTCTGCAACAAAATGTTTAGTTTTTTCATATGTAAACATCACAGAGAGTAGAACTTGTTAAAATAACTTATAATTTATTCAACAAATTAAATGAGTAGCAATGGTTAGAAAAGGTGAACAAAATAAGAAATGAGTGACTTGAGCCAGGCCGTTTGCGTAGACTGGCAACTCAACCGAGCTGTTAACCATGTTTTGTGAGGAATCGTAGATATATATTTTGTTGTCAAATTTATTTCCTTCAACTAAAATATGATTGTTAGAGGGTCTATAAATGATATGTGAATATATATATATTTTTTACCCGGACATTTGCTCTTATTCTGTGAGACTTCTGAGGAGCTGTGCAGCGCAGAGTCACTACCGGTATTTTCCACAGTTTTAAGACAATGATAATTATGTACAGCAGCGCCACCCATTGGACATAATCTGTGTTACATACACTATTCAATGAGGTGAATGAGGATAAACAGACAAAGATAGGTTTCCAGAGTTTTAAATACAGCAATATGGTGGCGGGAAAAAGGTCAACCGCGGTTACAATGCAAGTCAAAGGGAGGGGAGGTGTTCTGTAAAGGGAACTATAGCGGGTTGTTTCCACCCGGACCATTGAGTGTGTAACACAAGTTGTGAGTAAACGTTCCTGCTGAGCAGACACGTGATTCTCCGTGTGTTTATTAATGATCGTTAGGGTGCTAACGTAACAGTAGATGATCAGAGTAAAGTTGTAAAGACGTCAGCGCTGAGTTGAGTTTCCCCTCTGTGACTCTTGGATGTGTGTAAGATGGCCGGGTTTAAGGATCTTAAAGAGTTATTCAGTCGACGGCTGCTCGCTGCGGTTATCAGAGATATAACAGAAGAAAGAACAACAAGTGGATACGAAGAGGAGCTCCACCGACAAAGAAAACTGCTGGATGTGATTTTAACTCCTGAAATCAAGCTACAGAGAACAGGTTGGTTTTCTTTCCACTGCTGGAAACGTGTTTCCTGCTCATGTTTCAGATAGCAGAGCCTTTAGCTAACTTCCACAGACGCACACAGCACAGTGTTAGCTGCAGCTAGCTCCTGCTAACAACATCATTGAGTTTACTGGACTAAAAGACTCTTTAAGTCTTCACCTATTGAATCCAGCAACGGATCTGGTTATTGGAGATACGTTTTAGAAACCTTAACAATATGCTATTCAATTGTATCTTTGGGCACACAAACTTCAGGCCACCCTCTGCATCAGACTGCGGTCCAGCCAGCCTCCACTTCAGAATCAGAATCATCATTTTTAAATCAAAACATAACACAAACAGAGTTGACATTGATGGTAACAGAGATGACGTGCATAACAGAGTTGACCACTCATAGTTAAAAGACCAAAAAACTATTACACATTCACTTTAACTTGCGGCTTAATTTGAACATTTAAACAACATTTTATATACAGAAACATTTTTTAATCCTAAATAATACATCTGGGATATAAATATTTCATGAATCTGAATAATAATGGTGTGTGTCTCGTACAATACTGACAGCCAAGAACTAAGCCCAAAACCAGTGGCAAACACAATAAAACACAATTCTGATTGGCTGGTGATCAAAAAAGTTAATTTAGAACCCTGCATCCAAGACCATTATGCATTCAGGAAACGTGGCATCCATGTTTCACTATTTTGAGCTAGTCGGCAGCAATTTCGGCCCATATTTCTGGGTCTATCTCCACATGACGTCCCGTCACAGCGGTTGGTTGTGGAATGATTCTGAGGACATCGTCGAAGAGATACCACAAGGTATGGTCGCGGTTTGGCCAAAAGAAGCGATTCCTCCCCACATTGTGCATGCATTTGACCTTTGCATGGGTCCCGTTGACCTCGATAATGGTCCCAGGATAAATGTCATCATCATATTTGATGACACACCACTGGCCAATGACATTTCTGCCGTCCCACATGATGTCATGTGTTGCCTGCACTTGTTGCTCTTCAGTGGGGACATAAAGGCTGGGCTGGACATGAAATTCAAACCTTTGTGTGTTGTGACATGCACACTCAAGTATCTGCCTAGTTGAACAGACACAGCTGACATCTGTGTAGATGACCTTTCCTGGTGTCAGAGTGATCAGCTGATGAAGGCGCATTGTCGAAGGAACTACTGGGAGTACTTTTGGCATCTTCTTCACAGCTTTATCCACAGCTTCCTCATCAACAAAGAACAGCTTTATAGAGGTCTGGGAACTCAGAAGACACTCATACAGCTGCATGGCATTTGGAATGTCTTTCCCTGCACTAACTAATCTGTCTGCTCTTCTTTTCAAAACCCCACCCACTCCATCTGGAGCTCCCTTTCCGTGCCTTGCTTCAAAGAAGTTCCATATTCCTTTCTTGAAGCCCTTCTTGTACAACTCTGTGCTCAACAAGTAGAAGTTGCCCTTTTGGCCGTATTGGGTACACGGTCCATCACTAAAAAAATGAACGACAGTTACTGATGGGTGATGGGTTTTTATGTGGTCCAGAACAGGGGACAGGTGTGTCCATATAGCAGGTGGACCTTTCTCTTTTGATGCTGAGATGGATGTAAAGCACAAATGTTTGTCCACTTCACCCACATGAAGGATCCCAGTGTGTAGAGTTGCCTGCTTCTAAGAGGATGCAAAGTGAACTGCCTGAATCTCTGCTGACAATTTACATGCATAATTCTCTGAGAAATCAATGTGGATCAAACACTCGTGAGATTTCATGTTTTTCTTGAGCTCACGGTAGTGAATGTATTGTGTTTTGATGTTGAATTGATGTCTCATGAAAACTCTCAGCTGGTTTTGAAACATCTCATTTCCTTTTTTACAGTCATTCGGACTGGTTGTGATTCTTTTTCACTGTCTTTGTTTTTCTTCCTCCTTTCTGCCAGTTCAGTTGTCAACTGAGTGAACCTCACCGGTGTTTCAGCATCATAGTTACTGCTGAACTGATAGACATTGCTTCTGCATTTGTCACATGCTCCATACATACATTCTTTGCTTGCAGCATCACAACTTAATGAGTTGGAGATGATTTCGAAGTCAGTTGTGCCAAGAAGCTGGAGAGTATGAAGCTTCTGCACAGTGAAGAATAAGTTCTCGTGAATTTTACACAGACATGTTTCTCTGTCAGACATGGATGGGTGGACAACCCAGAAAGGACGCATGAAACAGAAAAGTGCATATGACAGCTGACTTGATGGATTCTCAAGAATGAATTTGTGATGTAGGTTCTTTATGGTATCATTTAGAAACCTTTTCTGCATTTTTGCTTTTCCTCTTGTGATTTTTTGACTTTTTTCCTGCAGTCAAGCGGCTGACATCATCTCTCAAAAATAATTCTTTTACCTCCTTCTGGAGCTTGCTTTCCCTGGATCTATATTTTCTTCTTTGAAAAGACAGGTCCCTTTGGTTTTTCTTTCCAAACCGCTTTCTTGAAAAACCAAGTGAGATCTGTGTTGTTTTCTGTAATTTGTAGGTTTTTATCCGTGATATCATCTGACACACTCTCTCTTCTTTTGTGTCTTGATACTTCTTTCTTATATTTTCTATCAGCACGTTGTGATAAAGGATAGTTCTTTGAATTTCTGCAGGGACTTTATGTTTTCCTATTTGTTTTTGTGTTTTTGATCGAGGGGAGTCAGACACAGGTGTCAGTCTCTGGATGCGTTTCTGGTATTTTCGGACAGCAGTTGTTTTCTTTTTCAGCAAAATCTTAAATTTTTTGATTTCTCTTTGTAATTTGGAGTTCTCCCGTTTTATTTTCCGGCATTTCGCCGGGCCCTGTACTGCTGCTGCCTTTCAGCTGCTGAAAGATTCATCTCCCTAGAAGATAAATGACTGACTTCCTTATCCTGAAATTGTATAACACAGATGTACTTGTTGCAGTAAAATAACCTAGAATCAATAATAATTATCAATAATATCAATTATTGCCAAATACTTAAATGTGATATGTGACTCTGTTACGTATCGTCAACTCTGTTACGATCAAATTGTTTAAAACATAAACAGAGTTGACAGTAACAGAGTTGACATTTTCCACCATTTTGTACTTTTACTCCTTATGCTAACCTCACACCAGATATCAGCTAGCATTTCTTAAAACCAAATTTAATAGATTTCTATCATATATATACTTTTTCAATTGACTGAGATAATCACTGAATATTAACACAACAGATTTGACGAAGAATTAATCTACTGTTGATGATTTCTCAACATATTACTAAATAATGAGAGAAGAAACATGGACATACCTCACTGTCTTCCAGAGGTTTCCCACCACAGGAAGTGACATCACTGTGCGCTGGTCAAATGCATTTTATGGGAACACTTTGGAGATTTAATGCAGTTTTATAACAGAGGTAACAGAGTTGACGTGAACATACGGACAGACAAAAAATATATATACTACTGTTCTAAGTTAAATTTTAAATAATACAGAAATGTAATATTTGGAAGTGCAGAAGAACCTCACAGAGCTGGTCTGCACAGTCCTTCAGGAGTCTGGAGCTGATGCTGTCGGACCTTTTGGCCTTCCTCGCCTTGATCTTCCTCAGCTGACTTCTCACCTGATCAGCTGTTATGGAGAGGCCGTCGGTGGAGGAGGAAGAAGAGGAGGAGAGGGTTGTTGAGGGGGGTGGCAGGGTACTCAGGGTAGTCAGATGGAGTGTCTAAAAAGCGGGTTGGTCTGCGTTCTGGAGGGTGGAGGTGGGGTTGGGAGCAGAATCAAATCTATTGAAGAACAGATTCAGTTCATTTGCCCACTCCCTGTCTCCTGCTTCAGGGCCCCTCCCACGCCTTCTGCTGTGACCTGAGATGTTATTCAGGCCCCTCCAGACGTCTCTTGCATTTTTCTGTTGTATATGCTCCTCCATCTTTTCCCGGTAGCTGGCTTTCCCCTCCTTGATTTTTTTGAGCTCCTTCTGCACCCTCCTCAGCTCCTCTCTATCTCCAGCTCTTAAAACCTTCTTCTTTTTTTGAGCAGGGTTTTCAGCTCAGGGGTCACCCAGGGTTTGTTGTTTGAGAAACACTGTATTTTTTTGGTGGGTAGTGTTCTCAACACAGAAGTTTATGTAGTCTGTGATGCAGTGGGTTAAACCGTCGATGTCCTCCCCATGTGGGCTTCTCAGCACCTCCCAGTCAGTGGTGTCGAAGCAGTCCTGCAGCGCCTCAGTGGCCTCCTTAGACCACTTCTTCACATACCTGGTTGTGGGGGGTTGTTTTTTCACCATAGGTATGTAAATGTGCTGCAGTCTCACCAGGTTGTGGTCTGAGCGGCCCAGAGGGGGGGAGGGGTGATGATCTGTATGCATCCTTGGTGTTTGCATACAGTAAGTCCAAAGTTTTATTGTCCCTGGTATGGCAGTCAACATACTGAGTGAAAGTAGGGAGAGTGGCAGACAGGGAAGCGTGATTCAAGTCTCCTGAGATGAGAATAAGAGACTGGGGGTGTGATGTCTGTAGCTGAGACACTACACTGTACACACACACAGACACTTGAGCGCACACACAGGTGAGCACACTTTCACCAGCGGAGGCCTGGGTGTGCACAATAATAAAAAGTCCTCAAGAACCATCAGAAAATAAAGTAGGCCGCTTAGCTTACTTCAGACTTTTCTGGGCATGTCTCTCTCTCTGCCATTACTCAGAAAATGCGCTGTGACCATGCTGCATTCAGGGGTGCTCAGAAAAGGGAGTGCAGGAACAAAAACTAAGCTAGACAGACCGTTAAAAGTTTAAATAATTGTTTTGACTGCTGTTATTCAAAGAAACACATGAACACCATGATCCCTTTAAGGGTCTGTGCCCCCCACCCCCCATGGTGTTTTCATGAATAAATTAAAGGAATCTTTTTCAGTTATTTCAAAATGTTTCTTGAGTCTCAATTTGTAAAATAAATCGTGAAAGAATCGTATCGCGAACCCAGTCTCGTGAATCATTACATCCCTACATCAAAGTGTGTGTAAGAACGTAGTTTAATGAAAAAAGTCTTGATTTTTTGTATTTAAAAAAAAATGCAAATAATTGTTGCAATTTCTGCAATTTAATTGCAAAAAACTCTCTGTTGGACACATATCTTATTCTTTCCTAAAGATTGAGCTAGCTCAGCACTTTGGTGTGTGAAGAGGTAGTATCTGACATAATCAGGAAGTGATCAGCAGCACATGGCTCATTTACATAACGCCAGCCTTTCTGTTGCCGTTTTGGAAATGAGCCACAGGTCGGTTTCGAACCTTGGCTGCCCGCTCTCCAGGACTTAATGATGATGAGAAACCTCAATCTTCACAGCCTTAGACAAGTTCCTTATTTTCTTTCAAAATAAAGGTAGGTTTGTATCCAAAAAGGAAGTAAAGTAACCTAAGCTTAAGGCATTACAAAATAAAAGCATTAAAAACGTTTTTTAAATGCAAAATGAGTGAATTCCAAACATGATTAAAATGTGATCAATTCTAGTGAACTATTGATTTTCAGCCTTTAAAAATGAAATCATTTGACAGCCCTTATTAATATTTAAAAAGCAGTTTAAGTACCGTTAATGTTTGTTTACTGTGTCCTGCAGATGTCCAGCAGCTGTTGGTGAGTAAAGAAGAGCTTCCACCTGAGCAGCAGGAGTGGAGCCACATTCTGGACCAGGAGGACACTAAGCCCCAACACATTAAAGAAGAACATGAGGAACTGTGGATCAGTCAGGAGGAAGAACAGCTTCAAGGACTGGAGGAGGCTGATACCACCAAGTTCCCCTTCACTCCTGTCTCTGTGAAGAGTGAAGATGATGAAGAGAAACCTCAGTCCTCACAGCTTCATCAGAGACAAACTGAACAGATGGAAACAGGAGTTGATGGAGAGGACTGTGGAGGAGCAGAACCAGAGAGAGATTCAGATCCAGAGAGACGTTTACAACCACAGACTGAGGTCGAGACTGAAGACTCTCATGAACCTGAGACTGATGACAGTGATGATTGGAAAGAGACAAGAGAAGATCTGTCAGAATTAAACTTGAAAAATAAGAAACTAAAGACTGGTAAGAGACAACACAGCTGCTCGGAGTGTGGTAAAAGATTTAACCGGAAAGTGACTCTGACCAGACACATGTTAGTTCATACAGGAGAGAAAGCCTTCAGCTGCTCTGTTTGCAGTAAAAGCTTTACCCGAAGAGGAAATCTGACCCAACACATGTTAGTTCATACAGGAGAGAAAGCCTTCAGCTGCTCTGTTTGCAGTAAAAGCTTTACCCTAAGAGGAAGTCTGACAAAACACATGTTAGTTCATACAGGAGAGAAACCCTTCAGCTGCTCTGAGTGTGGTAAAAGGATTAACCGGAAAGAAATTCTGACCAGACACATGTTAGTTCATGCAGGAGAGAAACCCTTCAGCTGCTCTGAGTGTGGTAAAAGGTTTAACCGGAAAGCGACTCTGACCACACACATGTTAGTTCATACAGGAGAGAAAGCCTTCAGCTGCTCTGTTTGCAGTAAAAGCTTTACCCTAAGAGGAACTCTGACAAAACACATGTCAGTTCATACAGGAGAGAAACCCTTCAGCTGCTCTGAGTGTGGTAAAAGGTTTACCCTAAGAGGAAATCTGACCAGACACATGTTAGTTCATACAGGAGAGAAACCCTTCAGCTGCTCTGAGTGTGGTAAAAGGTTTACCCTAAGAGGAAATCTGACCACACACATGTTAGTTCATACAGGAGAGAAACCTTACAGCTACACTGTTTGCAGTAAAAGCTTTACCCAAAAAGGAAATCTGACCAGACACATGTTAGTTCATACAGGAGAGAAAGCTTTCAGCTGCTCTGTTTGCAGTAAAAGTTTTACCCAAAGAGGAAATCTGACCCAACACATGTTAGTTCATACAGGAGAGAAAGCTTTCAGCTGCTCTGTTTGCAGTAAAAGTTTTACCCAAAGAGGAAATCTGACCAGACACATGTTAGTTCATACAGGAGAGAAACCCTTCAGCTGCTCTGAGTGTGGTAAAAGGTTTAACCGGAAAGAAATTCTGACCAGACACATGTTAGTTCATGCAGGAGAGAAATGCTAATCCTGTGCAACGGAAAAACTGATCTAAAGGATTCCAACTTCACATCACTATTGTGTATATAAGACAAAAAAGAGATATAAGACATAAATCTGTCTCTACTTTTTTGACATTGAAGTTTTGCTGACATATGAACCAGTAAGTTGGGATCAGCTATGACGTTTGAATTTAAAGTGTTTATATGAAACAGTTACAGTGTAAGGATTCTTCTTCTCTGCTGATATCTTCTTCTTTCTGTCACTCTGTTTCCTTGGAGGCCTCTGTGTTGGTTAGCAGAAGTTCTTCAGACAGCTCACGCGTCACCTTGTAATAAATAAACTGATGTAGAGTGAGAAAGACTTTCATCTACTTGTGTTATTTTGTGTCGAGTGCCTAAAGTCTCTTTGGTAAAGAAAAGGAACTCATCAGATCCTGATGCAGAGCGACCACAGTCAGATCAGGTCCAGGTTTATTTAACTGAAAACCTTTAACCCTTAATAAGAATCCTGCAGTCAGAATACAAAATAAAGAAAATCTCAATGACACCTGAACATGCACAGGATTAATTAAGAGTGCAGAGGCCACTGGGCACCTAACTGCTGCAGCCTTTGATCACAAACTGAATGACAACACTTGTAGATGTTATCTGGATTTACTCAACATATTGTTAGAAGAAACAATAGAAATGCATTATAGCCTTCAGTGTGTATAACTAAATGGTATATGGAAAAAACACTTCAATTTGTGTGTATATTTGTTCTGTTATCATTTCTCTCTTTGGCTTCCTTTTTGCTGCTTCACTGACTCCCCCAGTGCATCTCTGGCAATCCGATGATCCAACTCCACTCTGACTCTCCCGGAGTTTGCTGGACATACTCAGGGGAAGAAGGAGCTGTTCTCTCCCGGAGTTTGCTGGACATACTCAGGGGAAGAAGGAGCTGTTTAAGGGTCGGTGGGCAGGCCAGTTACCAGGTCCCCCGGTTCACTAACTTCACGGCTGAACATCATGAAGTTGGGTGTGAAACTGGTAGCGCTGTGCCTGGTTGCTCTGTAAGCCATGACAGCGTAGGGGATCCTAAGGTCCCCGTGTCAGCGCTCGGCTGTTGTGGCCAGAATCTTCTGCAGGGTGGAGTTAAATGTTTCTACCGGTCCATCAGACTGTGGTCGAAAAGGTGTGTTGTGCATTTTCTCAATAACAGTGAGCCCATTTTCTAGAACACCTCGGACTCAAAGTTCCGACCCAGATCACTGTGCACTCTTTGTGGTGCACCATAACCACACACCCAGTCAGTGCTCTTTCTGCTGCCTTGTGTTTCTCCCCACTCAGGTTGCCTTCAGGTAAAGAGGGGCGGAGCCACTTCATTTGATGTTGTGCACCTGGGCACACAGGGCCTCAGTATTTAAAGTGGCTTCTTATTCTCGGGCCCTTTCCGAATAGCCACAGTTCAGTAGGCAGTACTTTTTAGTAGGAGTTTCAGTATACTGAACTTTCGTGGTCATTCAGTATGCATTGTTTGGGTTAACTTCAGTATACTGAACATTTCAGTATGGATACTAATTTCCGGTGTTTATACAATATGGATCGGATGCGTGCTTTCAGGAAATGAATTGTATTTTACCCACAATGCAGTGCGAAACTAAACATAAATCGTCACTTCACGTCCGCCTCCAGATCAAAACAAACGAGCGTGGATTAATTTAATCAATTTTTAATCTAGAGTTAAAGTCCCGTCTGAAATCACTACTTTTAATTAACAACAGAAAATATAACAAATGTCTGCATTATTATAAAACCTTTCCCCCTCTATTTAAATAATGATTTAACTCTTTAAATGCGTCTTTATTGGTTTATTTTATATTCTGTATATTACTGTCTTTCATTTGTTCTTTATGTACTGTATGTTATTTAGTTATTTAATCTGCCTTTTACTTTATTTACATTGTAATATTGTTTTTTGTTTACCTGACTGTATATGTGCATTACTCTTCTTGAATAACGCTAAACAAAAAAACAAAAAAAACGGGTGAATGCGGCCGGTTCGGGACACGTAAATGACGTCACTTCTTTACTGAATGAATCAGAAGAAGTAGGAACAAATATCTTCCTACTGTGCGCGCCTACTGAATAGTAGGTACAAACAGTGTACAGCATGGATAGTAGGTACTGTCTACTGAAAGATTGAGTATGTACTTGGCAATTCAGATACAGCCTCTGTCTCTCTCTCGTCAACACTACACACATTCACCATTACAATCACCACTGATTTACAGTTTGCACATTCTTTGATTAGGAGGATTTGCCTGGGTTGTGAGAAAATGGGGGCTTGTCTGACTTCTGAACTTGGATTTGGCTTGATACTTGGTAGTTGTAAATCTAATTAGTTGTGTATCAGATTGTTTGTGTAGTTTGTTTGGAACTTGATCTGTGTAGAGTGGTAAGTAACCTCTCTGACTTGTTACTGGTACAATTTGTTTGAAGATTTAACGATTTGACTTTCTTCAGAGCATTAGTTGTTTTTGAGCACCCTGATCAGCAAGCCGCCGGGCAAGCAGGACTTGCCACTTTGTTATTTTGCCTTTTTTATTTTTGGTGGTAACTCTGGGGAGGGGGTGCACCAAATTCGGTGTGTTTCAGGTGACTCGGTCAGTGGTCTTCAGGGATGGTGTCCGAGTTTGGGAGACGCCTCGAGCTCGACAAGCCATTGAAGAAGTGAGGCTTAGGTGAGTTAGTTATTAGTGTAGGTGTTGGGGTGTCTCCATAAAGCTTGTAAAGTAAAGCAGCATATTTTCTTTGTTTGTTGGACTGATTACCTTGTTACATTACATTTTCTGAGACGTTTGGTTAAGTTGGTTTTTAAACTTGGTTGACAATGGTTTCTGTGTTTGAGTAACAATCCTATGAAAGCTAATTTTTTTAGGGGCAGGCATTACACCTCGTTTTGTTGATGCAGGTTTAACATTTGAAACAAAAAATAAAAAACTAGAGCTTGAAAAGTACAAAATGCAACTCATTAAAGAGGGTACATTTGCTTAAATAAACTGTACAGAAGCTATACACTGTATTAAAGCAAAGATATAATACAAAAAATAACAAAGGTGAACACTGTAACATGAAATGAAAATATAAATATGTTTTCTGAGAAGTCTCCTGACAAACACACGGCGTGCGTATAGACTCAGAGACGCATGTTCTCTGAAGTGATATTCAAACCAAAGCTGCTGTTTTATTTCATGTGTAGTGAATTATTTAAAACGTATCTCCTGGTACCAGCTGGTGTATTTGTAGTTTATTGTAAGGCCAGAAGCCAGAACAAGGTGTTCTATGTTATTGCTCTGCCTCCACATGAATGATAAAGTTCACGTGTTATTTGAAGTCATGTGGTGTTTGTTCCATCAGAGCTCGTCTGTGTTTCTCCTCAGTGCGTCCCCCACAGCACCGCGATCAGTTTAGACATCCTGAAGACGATCGAGGAGAACTTGGAGATGGAGGAATGGGTGAAACCTGCCGACGGCTCGCGCCCACTCGAAACAAAACATACACGAGGGACACTATAGAAGCTTCGTCTAATACTAAAGCTGCCGTTTTGTTTTGACTCCCAGGAGTGACCTGGCTGACGCGCCGTACTGTCGTAGGTCAATACGATCCCGTTTGCTGTTTGTCGATCAATAAGATTTCTGCAGTCGTGTCTTTGGTTTGCAGCATAATACAATCCATTTATTGCAGCACCATGAAGTGAATACAGCGTCCATCAGTTTCCATTCTTTTGAACTAAACGAACAAACAAACAATACAGCTGCAGTTTCTCCATGCCGCCTGCCGCCTCAGCGGTCAAAAACCATAAGCCCTTCCGGGGTCAAACACCTCCCGTACCTTGACAAGTGACGTACATATATACCTGTGACTTAAACAATAGGACAGCGACACCCAGTGGCACAATCGTGAAAATGATTTACAGCTTGACCCAAAAACATGAATATGGCTCTTACACTCCGGTCCCTAATTGTTAGTGACAAGTGGAGCTAACATTTCACAAAATACAAACAAAGAGCCACAAACAAAAACAATGCCATTAATGCATTATCATTAAACATTTTCAGCTGCATTCAATACACAAAGTTTGGTGACTGGTCTTTCCAACACATTAGACTTTGTTTTAAGGCGAACAGACCGAACAACACTATGTTTGTCAGGAAATGTTTTTCGATCACTCGGCCGAGCAGCCAAGAGCCACGAGGGGCAGTTGAATCCATGACAATGACAATGTCTCCAGGCACAAGACTCCTCCTTTCTCTGTTCCACTTTTGCCGTTCTTGAAGCAGAGGGAGGCACTCCTGAACCCACCGCTTCCAGAACAGATCCCAGATGTATTGAACCTGTCTCCACCTTCTTTTTGCATACTGGTCCTGTTTCACAAACACAACCCGCAAATTTTTCTTCCTGGGATGGTAAACACCATGATGGGGGATATACCAGACTTTTCCTTCTTCACAGTCCATCTGATGTTGAGGGATTTTCTCTGCATATCTTTTACCAATGACGTCATTGAAGAAGTTTGCGTACTCCTGATGAAACTGTTCATCTTTCTCAAACCTTTTTGTGAGCCCAAGAATCCTTTGCTTGGCCACCAATAGATTATTTGGAAGCATGGGCTGCTCTTTCCTAAAAGGCATTTTCAGGCTGTAATGCCCATCCACCTGCTTTGCTGAATGATTGACAATTTCTTCCGCTTCCGTCGCTGTGTGATGTGGCCGCCGGTTGTAGCAGCTCCCGTTGTCCGTGTCGTTATATCGTATTTTTTGGTTAGTTATTATTTGTTTTTATTGTGTGTTTTTTGAGTATTAGTTTAACCTATTGTGTGGAAATGGCTACTTTTGCTCTTGGAACTTTTTGCACTGTTTTTCTGTTACTTTGGACACTCTATGTAACGGAGAGCAGCGCACAGCTGAGTGAGGGCATTGTTTACACACGTGATCAGCTGATGGCGCTCTCCAAGGTGCTACTGCCCGGAGCAAGGCCTGTAATTCCGGGGGAGCTGAGGAGGCGACGCCGGGGTTGTAGAGCTGGAGCTAAGAGATAAGCTAAGAAGAAAAAACATAAGCCTTCTGTACCAGCTGTGATTATGGGGAACGGGAGGTCTTTGGGCAATAAGACGGACAAACTCGGAGTTTTCGGGCGGACAGGGACGTTATTAAGAGCGGTAAGAAGAAAGGTGGAGGGATTGCACTGTATGTGAGTGAGAGATGGTGTAATCCTGGCCATGTTAGTGTGAAGGAACGTCTCTGCAGCCCGGACATTGAACTGTTAGCTGCTGGAATGCGCCCATATTACCTGCCCAAGGAACTCACGTACGCCATTGTTATAGCTGTTTACATCCCACCGTCAGCTGATGCCGAGTCTGCGAGTGATGCACTTCACTCTACTGTTTCACAGCTTCAAACTAAGCATGGGCAAATCAGACCACAACCTGGTCCTACTGACACCAGAGTATATCCCCCTGGTCCAAAGACAGCCTGTGACCACAAGGACTGATAGGAGGTGGACACAGGAGAGCAATGAGGCACTGCAGGACTGCTTTTAGTCCACATACTGGGATGTACTCTGCGAGCCACATGGAGAGGACATTAACAGCATGACTGACTGCATCACAGAATACATTAAATTCTGTGAAAACACTGCTTTACCGGCCCGGACTGTACGCTGTTTTCCTAACAACAAACCCTGGATCACCAGTGACCTGAAACAAGTCTTCTGGTCTGGAAACAGGGAGGAGCTGAAAAGGATACAGCACGATCTGAGGGAAAAGCTGAGGGTGTGCAAAGACTCTTACAGGAGAAAGCTGGAGGCCAAACTCCATCAGAACAACATGAGGGATGTGTGGACTGGAATGAGGGAAATCACTGGTTTCAAAGGGAGAGAAAGACAACATTCTGGCAGCCTGGAGAGGGCGAATGAGCTAAACCTGTTCTTCAATAGGTTTAGTGCACAGCCTTCATCTGCCTCTCCCACCTCAAACAACACCCCTGTACTTCACACCTCCCTGCACCCCCCCCCCCCCCCCCCCCCTTGTATTTTCTCCCTCCCCCCAACCCACCTCAAACAACACCCCTGTACTTCACACCTTACAGCCTCCCTTTGTATTTTCTCCTTCCCCCCCAACTCCCCATGGTGAACTCTTTGGACTCTGGCCCCGCACCACAGGAATGCACTTCCCCCTCTGAGGTGAATTGCTCCAACTCCCCCTGACTCTTACAACTGGGCAGGTGAAGAGACAGCTGGAGAAACTAAACATTAGCAAGGCTCCAGGCCCGGACGGCATCAGCCCAAGGGTTCTGAAGACCTGCGCCAGCCAGCTGTCTGAGATTCTGCAACACCTCTTCAACCTGAGTCTGAGCCAGGAGAGGATACCGGTGCTGTGGAAAACGTCCTGCTTGGTCCCGGTCCCAAAGAAGACGACACCATCTGACCTCAGGGACTATCGACCAGTGGCTCTCGCATCTCATGTGATGAAAGTGTTGGAGAGGCTCGTCTTGACCCACCTCAGGCCGCAGGTGAAACCATCCCTTGACCCTCAACAATTTGCCTCCCAGCCACACCCGGGAGTGGACGATGCCATCATCTACCTGCTGCAGCATGCTCACTCACATCTGGAGGGAAACGGCTGCACTGTGAGAATCACCTTTTTTGATTTCTCCAGTGCATTAAACACCATCCAGCCACAACTGCTGGAAGAGAAGCTGCAGTTGATGGGTGTGGACTCGTCCATCACCTCCTGGATTACTGACTACCTGACAGACAGACCACAGTTTGTCCGACTTGGCAGTGTTCAGGCTGGAATGGTGGAGAGCAGTACAGGAGCTCCACAGGGACTGTGCTGTCTCCTTTCCTTTTCACCTTGTACACCTCTGACTTTCATTACAACTCCAGGTCATGCCACTTGCAGAAGTTTTCTGATGACTCTGCGGTGGTGGGGTGTATAAGTGATGGGCAAGAGGGGGAGTACAGAGAGCTGGTGGATTACTTTGTGGAGTGGACAGGAAGAAATCACCTGATTCTGAACTTGGATAAGACCAGGGAGATGGTGATCGACTTCAGAAGGAAGAGGAGAGAGCTACCACCGCTGTGCATCCTGGGAGAGGATGTGTCTGTGGTGGAGGAGTACAAGTACCTGGGTGTCAACATAGACAACAAACTGAACTGGAAGGCCAATACTCAGGCTGTGTACAAGAACAGAGGATGAGCCGACTCTACTTTCTGAGGAAGCTGAGATCCTTCAACGTGTGCAGCAAGATGTTGGAGATCTTCTATCAGTCTGTTGTGGCCAGTGCACTGTTCTCTGCTGTGGTCTGCTGGGGGAGCAGCATTGGAGCTGGTGACACTAAGAGACTGGACAAACTCATTAAGAAGGCCTGCTCTGTGATAGGCTGCAAGCTGGACTCTTTTGTAGTGGTGACAGAGAGGAGGACTCAAACACAAACTGTTATCCATTATGGATAATCCTGATCACCCTCTGCACACCCTACTGGACAAACAGCGGAGCAGCTTCTCTAACAGACTGATCCAACTTCGCTGTCACAAGGACAGATACAAGAAATCTTTCTTACCGAAGGCCATAACTCTGTACAACAGTTCACCTCATGCGAGCAGAGAACTGTCATCATGATAATATCTGTCTCTCCATACTGTAATCTGTTCTGGACACTCATGCACTTTAACTTATGTCAATACTGTCCATTTCCAACTCTGTTTTTGCACATTTACATTTAATCTTTCATATTTAATTTACAACCATTTCCGACTCTGTTTTTGCACATTTACATTCAATCTTCCATATTTAATCTTCCTATTTAAGACTAGTAATGCTTAGTTAAATCCTGGTTGTATATATTCACATTGTTATTTCTTATATTTCAAATATCTTGATTGAGTTTTCATCATATAAACACAAAATACAAAAATAATAATAATAATAATGAAACATAGAAAACACCAGGGTTGGCCAGTAATATTCCACAATGCCACAAATGGTATAGAAATGTGCAGAACAAGTAAGACAAACAAGTCACTGTGGCAGTGACAGTAATACCTGATAAAGTGCAATAGCCCTTCCCACCCTCCCATCCCCAGCTGTCCTTACAAAATGAAGGCTCACCACACAGAGTCAGATCTTATTTTTTATGTCAAGGGCCGGATCAAAGCTCATCTCATGATGATTTAGTTTGAGTGTTATGAAAGTAAGTTAAGAAAGGTTCCCATGTCTCATAGAATTTCTTCCTCAAGCTTCTGAGAGAAAAACGTAACATCTCAAGTTTGAGACAGGACATTACATCCTGACGCCACTGGTCAAGTGTGGGCAGGGCAGCACCCTTCCATTTCAGCAGGATTGCACGTCTGGCCAAGAGCAAGGCAAAAGCGACCATGCGGTGTTCTGTAGAAGTCAGGTGGGGGTTATCTCCCCTAGCAACACCAAACAGGGCAAGGGTAGGGCTAAGGCTTATATTTTTCTTTAATATTGTAGATAAAGTATGAAAAATGCCATGCTAGAATTTCTGCAATTTGGGACATAGCCAATACATATGTATCAGGGTAGCATCAATATAATTAAGATTAAGATTTAAGATTTACTTTTATTGATCCCTGCAAAGGGAAATATTAGTTTTTACACTCTGTAGGTCATGAACACACACATGCAGAAACAGGATCCTATGGACATGCACTAATGGAGAGATGTCAGAGTGACGGAGCTGAGTGAAGTGATCTGGTACCTCTCCAGCTGCCAGACCAACTTCCATATTTGGTCCGCACCGGGACTTGAGCCGGCGACCCTCCGGTTCCCAACCCAAGTCCCTACAGACTGAGCTACTGCCGCCCAGACTGAGCTACTGCCACCCAAATTGCATTTGTCACAGGTGGGAGTTATATCGGGGTACATGCTGGACAGCTTAACCTTGGACGTGTGAGCCCTGTGGACCACCTTAAATTGAAGTAGACAGTGTCTAGCACAGATTGAGGATTTATGTATTGATAAAAGAATGGAGTCCCATTGGTCATCAGAGATGTGTCCCAAGTCCTGTTCCCAGGCCGTCTTAATCTTGTCCAGTGGTGAACATATCAGCATCAAAATGATATTGTGTAACTTGGACAGCGCACCTCTAGACAGTGGGTCAAAGGAAAGAAAGGTATCTATTGGGTTAGCTATGGGTACTGAAGGGAAACAAGGCACGTGCGAACGAACATACTGTCTGACCTGTAAATACCGAAAGAAGTGCGTTTTGGGTAAATTGTATTTCTCAGTCAATTGATTAAAGGAAACAAAACAACCGTCTTCAAACAAGTCCGCAAACGATCTGATGCCCCTTTCATGCCAAGTCCGAAAAGTTGAGTCAGAGCGCGAGGGGGTGAAGAGATGATTTGAGGCAATCGGACTCAGAAGGGAAAAGAATTCATATCGAAAGGATCTCCTAAATTGGGTCCACACCCGAAGGGTATGACGTACCACTGGATTATCCAGTGATTTTGGTAAGGGGCAGTCAAGCGGCGCACCGAGGAGTACAGGGAGGGAGATGAATCGGCATGAATTTAGCTCCAGGGATGTCCAGTCTGGACCGTCGGACTGGAGATAAAAGCGAGTCCAAAAAGCAATACAACGAATATTGGTAGCCCACTAGTAGTGACGGAAATCAGGGAGCCCCATACCTCCATCCCTTTTGGGTCTCTGAAGCAGAGCTTTGCTAATTCGAGGCCTCTTGCCCTGCCATATATATGAGGAGATAATGGAATCCAATGAAACAAAAAACGATTTTGGAACAAGTACTGGGACACACTGAAACAAATATGTAAATTTTGGGAGAACATTCATTTTTATGGAGTTTATTCGCCCAGCGAGCGATAATGCGAGGGGGGACCACTTTGATAGTGATGTTCTGACCTGGTTTAACAAGGTTATAAAATTGTCTTTCAAAATGTTCTTAAATTGTCGGGTAGCAACCACTCCCAAATAGGTAAATTGTCTCTCTTCAATTTGGAATGGAATACCACTGTAGTCTAAGTCAAACGCCTGTCTGTTAATTGGAAACAGTTCGCTCTTGTGCATATTGATCTTGTATCCAGATATAGATCCAAATTGCTCAAGCAGGAAGAGAGCTGCTGGAAGCGAGGTATTTGGGTCTGAAACATATAATAGGAGACCATCTGCATATAAAGACACCCTATGCTCTGTACCCCCTCTCCAAATACCAGAGACACCCTGGCTGTTCTGAAGAGCCATTGCGAGCGGTTCAATCGCTAGATCAAAGAGATTCGGGCTCAGTGGGCAACCCTGGCGGGTTCCACGACCCAGTGCGAAGGGCTGAGAGATTGTGCTGTTTGTTTGAACTTTAGCAATGGGAGAAGCATACAATAATTTAATCGAGGCTATAGGTAACGGACCTAATCCAAAATTTTCCAGAACTTTAAACAAATATTTCCACTCAGCGCGATCAAACGCCTTCTCTGCATCTAGTGTCACGACACATTCGGGGACATTACTAGAGCTTGAGTATAGAATGTTAAATAAATGTCGGACATTGAAGAAGGAGTGTCGGTTCTTTATAAAGCCAGTCTGACCCTGCGCTATTATTAAGGGGGTAACTTCCTCCAACCTGTGTGCTAGTGTCTTAGCGAGGACTTTCGCATCTGTGTTGAGCAGGGAGATTGGCCTGTACGAGGCACAGTATGTGGGATCCTTACCCTTTTTAGCTATAAGAGTTATACGAGCCTCATTCATCGACTGAGGAAGTGAGCCTCGCCTAAGAGACTCAAAAAAGACAGTAGCAAGGCGTGGAGAGAGGAGTGTTGAAAATTTCTTGAAAAATTCAGCTGGGAAGCCGTCAGGGCCAGGGGATTTCCCGGATTGCATGGATGATATAGCCAGGGCTATCTCCGCCTGAGACAGAGGAGCCTCCATTTTCTCCACCAACTCTGGCGGAATGGTTGGGGTGGACAAAGGGTCAAGAAAGGCCTTAATAGCGGCATCGTCACCATTAAATTGTGAGGTATACAGTTGGGAGTAAAAACCTTTAAAGGTATCATTTATCTTAGTGGGGTCTAGAGTGGTATCACCACTGTCTGTGTGAATACTTGTTATAAGTTGTTTAGCCCTTAGTCCCTTTAGTTGATTAGCCAGCAATTTCCCAGTTTTTTCACTATGTTCATAGTAGGTGCTTTTACTTTTTAACCAGAGATTTTCCGTTTGGTAAGTGGTGAGAAGGTTAAACTTAGTTTTCAGTTCCAATCGTTGGTTATATAGTTCTGGAGTTCGGTTAAGTGCATATTGTCGATCAGTTTCTTGGATTTTAGATATCAATTCCAGTTGGTCCTTCTGAGACTGTCTTTTCTTATTTGCAGTGAATGCTATTATTTGTCCTCTTAAGTAGGCCTTAAATGCGTCCCAGACCACAAGAGCAGAGACATCCGGGGTACAGTTAGTTTCAAAGAAAAAGCTAATCTGTTCTTCTATATATTTAACAAACTGGGGGTCTGAAAGTAGGGTTGGGTTGAGACGCCAGTGCCTCGTAGGCCGTGGAGCATTGGGAAATAGCATTGACATCACAACAGGGGCATGATCAGATATGACGATACTGTGATATGTGCAGGAATGGACCTGAGGAATTAGTCTGTTGTCAACAAAAATATTGTCTATTCTGGAGTAAGTGTGATGGACATTTGAAAAAAAGGAATACTGTCTCGCTCTAGGGTTGAGGAATATAACTGAAATCCCAAACTCAGAGATTAAAGACTGGATACATGAGGCAGATCTACTCACTACCCCTGGTCTGCTGGAAGAGCGATCCAGGGTCGGGTCCAACCAGCAGTTGAAGTCCCCACCAAGTATTAGATAATGTGTGTCTAGGCCATTGAGAAGAGAGAAAAAACTATCAAAAAAGCTAACATCATCAGCATTCGGAGCGTAGACATTGGCAAGGATAACTTTTGTATTAAATAGTTTCCCTGAGACAATTATAAATCTCCCATTTTTATCAGATGTGATATTGTCTGGTTCAAAATGTAAATGCTTGGCAACCAATATAGAACATTCTTATTTTTTATATCTTTTAGTACTTAATTACTTTGTAGTTAATATTATATTGTGTTTAGATTTGCTAACATTGTGTTTTTTGTATTGTGTGTTGGATAACCTGCTATACTACATTATATAACTGCACTCTGCATTACTGTGGTACAACACTGCCTCTCGTCTCTGCTGTTTACATTACTTGCTGCTATTTATCATACCAAGTCACGTTAATCATCACTTGTCACTTTATCTTGTCATTCTCTGCAAATACTGTCTCAATTTCCATGCATAGTTAACTTCATCATTCATTTTGTACTTGTATATACCCCCTGTTTTTATTTTTATTTATCTTATCTATTCTGTTTAATGTGTATTTTGAGCTTACTTGTCTGTGCTGCTGCAACGCCCGAATTTCCCCTCTGGGGATCAATAAAGTATTATCCTATCCTATCCTATCCTACCTCTGTGAGTGCTGGAAAATGTCACAGGTGGGGATGCTTACTTAACCCTTTGACTTCCACACTAAGAAATCCATTTGCAAAAAAATATTTGTTGGTAAAATTGTGTTCCTGCCTCTTCATTAAGCAACATTTCAGTTTATATTTTTCGGATTACTCAATCAGGAAGCAGATATGCAGGTCAACCAGCTGGTTGACTGTTTAGGATTACATTGGATATGAATGGATTTCTTTCATTTCTGCAACAAAATGTTTAGTTTTTTCATATGTAAACATCACAGAGAGTAGAACTTGTTAAAATAACTTATTTAGTAAATGAAATGAGTAGCAATGGTTAGAAAAGGTGAACAAAATAAGAAATGAGTGACTTGAGCCAGGCCGTTTGCGTAGACTGGCAACTCAACCGAGCTGTTAACCATGTTTTGTGAGGAATCGTAGATATATATTTCGTTGTCAAATTTATTTCCTTCAACTAAAATATGATTGTTAGAGGGTCTATAAATGATATGTGAAAATATATATATATTTATACTCGGACATTTGCTCTTATTCTGTGAGACTTCTGAGGAGCTGTGCAGCGCAGAGTCACTACCGGTATTTTCTACAATTTTAAGACAATGATAATTATGTACAGCAGCGCCACCCATTGGACATAATCTGTGTTACATACACTATTCAATGAGGTGAATGAGGATAAACAGACAAAGATAGGTTTCCAGAGTTTTAAATACAGCAATATGGTGGCGGGAAAAAGGTCAACCGCGTGGTTACAATGCAAGTCAAAGGGAGGGGAGGTGTTCTGTAAAGGGAACTAAAGCGGGTTGTTTCCACCCGGACCATTGAGTGTGTAACACAAGTTGTGAGTAAACGTTCCTGCTGAGCAGACACGTGATTCTCCGTGTGTTTATTAATGATCGTTAGGGTGCTAACGTAACAGTAGATGATCAGAGTAAAGTTGTAAAGACGTCAGCGCTGAGTTGAGTTTCCCCTCTGTGACTCTTGGATGTGTGTAAGATGGCCGGGTTTAAGGATCTTAAAGAGTTATTCAGTCGACGGCTGCTCGCTGCGGTTATCAGAGATATAACAGAAGAAAGAACAACAAGTGGATACGAAGAGGAGCTCCACCGACAAAGAAAACTGCTGGATGTGATTTTAACTCCTGAAATCAAGCTACAGAGAACAGGTTGGTTTTCTTTCCACTGCTGGAAACGTGTTTCCTGCTCATGTTTCAGATAGCAGAGCCTTTAGCTAACTTCCACAGACGCACACAGCACAGTGTTAGCTGCAGCTAGCTCCTGCTAACAACATCATTGAGTTTACTGGACTAAAAGACTCTTTAAGTCTTCACCTATTGAATCCAGCAACGGATCTGGTTATTGGAGATACGTTTTAGAAACCTTAACAATATGCTATTCAATTGTATCTTTGGGCACACAAACTTCAGGCCACCCTCTGCATCAGACTGGGGTCAAGCCAGCCTCCACTTCAGAATCAGAATCATCATTTTTAAATCAAAACATAACACAAACAGAGTTGACATTGATGGTAACAGAGATGACGTGCATAACAGAGTTGACCACTCATAGTTAAAAGACCAAAAAACTATTACACATTCACTTTAACTTGCGGCTTAAATTGAACATTTAAACAACATTTTATATACAGAAACATTTTTTAATCCTAAATAATACATCTGGGATATAAATATTTCATGAATCTGAATAATAACGGTGTGTGTCTCGTACAATACTGACAGCCAAGAACTAAGCCCAAAACCAGTGGCAAACACAATAAAACACAATTCTGATTGGCTGGTGATCAAAAAAGTTAATTTAGAACCCTGCATCCAAGACCATTATGCATTCAGGAAACGTGGCATCCATGTTTCACTATTTTGAGCTAGTCGGCAGCAATTTGGGCCCATATTTCTCGGTCTATCTCCACATGACGTCCCGTCACAGCGGTTGGTTGTGGAATGATTCTGAAGACATCGTCGAAGAGATACCACAAGGTATGGTCGCGGTTTGGCCAAAAGAAGCGATTCCTCCCCACATTGTGCATGCATTTGACCTTTGCATGGGTCCCGTTGACCTCGATAATGGTCCCAGGATAAATGTCATCATCATATTTGATGACACACCACTGGCCAATGACATTTCTGCCGTCCCACATGATGTCATGTGTTGCCTGCACTTGTTGCTCTTCAGTGGGGACATAAAGGCTGGGCTGGACATGAAATTCAAACCTTTGTGTGTTGTGACATGCACACTCAAGTATCTGCCTAGTTGAACAGACACAGCTGACATCTGTGTAGATGACCTTTCCTGGTGTCAGAGTGATCAGCTGATGAAGGCGCATTGTCGAAGGAACTACTGGGAGTACTTTTGGCATCTTCTTCACAGCTTTGTCCACAGCTTCCTCATCAACAAAGAACAGCTTTATAGAGGTCTGGGAACTCAGAAGACACTCATACAGCTGCATGGCATTTGGAATGTCTTTCCCTGCACTAACTAATCTGTCTGCTCTTCTTTTCAAAACCCCACCCACTCCATCTGGAGCTCCCTTTCCGTGCCTTGCTTCAAAGAAGTTCCATATTCCTTTCTTGAAGCCCTTCTTGTACAACTCCGTGCTCAACAAGTAGAAGTTGCCCTTTTGGCCGTATTGGGTACACGGTCCATCACTAAAAAAATGAACGACAGTTACTGATGGGTGATGGGTTTTTATGTGGTCCAGAACAGGGGACAGGTGTGTCCATATAGCAGGTGGACCTTTCTCTTTTGATGCTGAGATGGATGTAAAGCACAAATGTTTGTCCACTTCACCCACATGAAGGATCCCAGTGTGTAGAGTTGCCTGCTTCTAAGAGGATGCAAAGTGAACTGCCTGAATCTCTGCTGACAATTTACATGCATAATTCTCGGAGAAATCAATGTGGATCAAACACTCGTGAGATTTCATGTTTTTCTTGAGCTCACGGTAGTGAATGTATTTTGTTTTGATGTCTCATGAAAACTCTCAGCTGGTTTTGAAACATCTCATTTCCTTTTTTACAGTCATTCGGACTGGTTGTGATTCTTTTTCACTGTCTTTGTTTTTCTTCCTCCTTTCTGCCAGTTCAGTTGTCAACTGAGTGAACCTCACCGGTGTTTCAGCATCATAGTCACTGCTGAACTGATAGACATTGCTTCTGCATTTGTCACATGCTCCATACATACATTCTTTGCTTGCAGCATCACAACTTAATGAGTTGGAGATGATTTCGAAGTCAGTTGTGCCAAGAAGCTGGAGAGTATGAAGCTTCTGCACAATGAAGAATAAGTTCTCGTGAATTTTACACAGACATGTTTCTCTGTCAGACATGGATGGGTGGACAACCCAGAAAGGACGCATGAAACAGAAAAGTGCATATGACAGCTGACTTGATGGATTCTCAAGAATGAATTTGTGATGTAGGTTCTTTATGGTATCATTTAGAAACCTTTTCTGCATTTTTGCTTTTCCTCTTGTGATTTTTTGACTTTTTTCCTGCAGTCAAGCGGCTGACATCATCTCTCAAAAAGAATTCTTTTACCTCCTTCTGGAGCTTGCTTTGTCTGGATCTATATTTTCTTCTTTGAAAAGACAGGTCCCTTTGGTTTTTCTTTCCAAACCGCTTTCTTGAAAAACCAAGTGAGATCTGTGTTGTTTTCTGTAATTTGTAGGTTTTTATCCGTGATATCATCTGACACACTCTCTCTTCTTTTGTGTCTTGATACTTCTTTCTTATATTTTCTGTCAGCACGTTGTGATAAAGGATAGTTCTTTGAATTTCTGCAGGGACTTTCTGTTTTCCTATTTGTTTTTGATGGAGGGGAGTCAGACACAGGTGTCAGTCTCTGGATGCGTTTCTGGTATTTTCGGACAGCAGTTGTTTTCTTTTTCAGCAAAACCTTTCATTTTTTGATTTCTCTTTGTAATTTGGAGTTCTCCCGTTTTATTTTCCGGCATTTCGCCGGGCCCTGTACTGCTGCTGCCTTTCAGCTGCTGAAAGATTCATCTCCCTAGAAGATAAATGACTGACTTCCTTATCCTGAAATTGTATAACACAGATGTACTTGTTGCAGTAAAATAACCTAGAATCAATAATAATTATCAATAATATCAATTATTGCCAAATACTTAAATGTGATATGTGACTCTGTTACGTATCGTCAACTCTGTTACGATCAAATTGTTTAAAACATAAACAGAGTTGACAGTAACAGAGTTGACATTTTCCACCATTTTGTACTTTTACTCCTTATGCTAACCTCACACCAGATATCAGCTAGCATTTCTTAAAACCAAATTTAATAGATTTTTATCATATATATACTTTTTCAATTGACTGAGATAATCACTGAATATTAACACAACAGATTTGACGAAGAATTAATCTACTGTTGATGATTTCTCAACATATTACTAAATAATGAGAGAAGAAACATGGACATACCTCACTGTCTTCCAGAGGTTTCCCACCACAGGAAGTGACATCACTGTGCGCTGGTCAAATGCGTTTTATGGGAACACTTTGGAGATTTAATGCAGTTTTATAACAGAGGTAACAGAGTTGACGTGAACATACGGACAGACAAAAAATATATATACTACTGTTCTAAGTTAAATTTTAAATAATACAGAAATGTAATATTTGGAAGTGCAGAAGAACCTCACAGAGCTGGTCTGCACAGTCCTTCAGGAGTCTGGAGCTGATGCTGTCGGGACCTTTTGGCCTTCCTCGCCTTGATCTTCCTCAACTCACTTCTCACCTGATCAGCTGTTATGGAGAGGCCGTCGGTGGAGGAGGAAGAAGAGGAGGAGAGGGTTGTTGAGGGGGGTGGCAGGGTACTCAGGGTAGTCAGATGGAGTGTCTAAAAAGCGGGTTGGTCTGCGTTCTGGAGGGTGGAGGTGGGGTTGGGAGCAGAATCAAATCTATTGAAGAACAGATTCAGTTCATTTGCCCACTCCCTGTCTCCTGCTTCAGGGCCCCTCCCACGCCTTCTGCTGTGACCTGAGATGTTATTCAGACCCCTCCAGACGTCTCTTGCATTTTTCTGTTGTAAATGCTCCTCCATCTTTTCCCGGTAGCTGGTTTTCCCCTCCTTGATTTTTTTGAGCTCCTTCTGCACCCTCCTCAGCTCCTCTCTATCTCCAGCTCTTAAAACCTTCTTCTTTTTTTGAGCAGGGTTTTCAGCTCAGGGGTCACCCAGGGTTTGTTGTTTGAGAAACACTGTATTTTTTTGGTGGGTAGTGTTCTCAACACAGAAGTTTATGTAGTCTGTGATGCAGTGGGTTAAACCGTCGATGTCCTCCCCATGTGGGCTTCTCAGCACCTCCCAGTCAGTGGTGTCGAAGCAGTCCTGCAGCGCCTCAGTGGCCTCCTTAGACCACTTCTTCACATACCTGGTTGTGGGGGGTTGTTTTTTCACCATAGGTATGTAAATGGGCTGCAGTCTCACCAGGTTGTGGTCTGAGCGGCCCAGAGGGGGGGAGGGGTGATGATCTGTATGCATCCTTGGTGTTTGCATACAGTAAGTCCAAAGTTTTATTGTCCCTGGTATGGCAGTCAACATACTGAGTGAAAGTAGGGAGAGTGGCAGACAGGGAAGCGTGATTCAAGTCTCCTGAGATGAGAATAAGAGACTGGGGGTGTGATGTCTGTAGCTGAGACACTACACTGTACACACACACAGACACTTGCACACACACACAGGTGAGCACACTTTCACCAGCGGAGGCCTGGGTGTGCACAATAATAAAAAGTCCTCAAGAACCATCAGAAAATAAAGTAGGCCGCTTAGCTTACTTCAGACTTTTCTGGGCATGTCTCTCTCTCTGCCATTACTCAGAAAATGCGCTGTGACCATGCTGCATTCAGGGGTGCTCAGACAATGAGAGATGCATTCAGGGGTGCTCAGAAAAGGGAGTTGCAGGAACAAAAACTAAGCTAGACAGACCGTTAAAAGTTGAAATAATTGTTTTGACTGCTGTTATTCAAAGAAACACATGAACACCATGATCCCTTTAAGGGTCTGTGCCCCCCACCCCCCATGGTGTTTTCATGAATAAATTAAAGGAATCTTTTTCAGTTATTTCAAAATGTTTCTTCAGTCTCAATTTGTAAAATAAATCGTGAAAGAATCGTATCGCGAACCCAGTCTCGTGAATCATTACATCCCTACATCAAAGTGTGTGTAAGAACATAGTTTAATGAAAAAAGTCTTGATTTTTTGTATTAAAAAAAAATGCAAATAATTGTTGCAATTTCTGCAATTTAATTGCAAAAACTCTCTGTTGGACACATATCTTATTCTTTCCTAAAGATTGAGCTAGCTCAGCACTTTGGTGTGTGAAGAGGTAGTATCTGACATAATCAGGAAGTGATCAGCAGCACATGGCTCATTTACATAACGCCAGCCTTTCTGTTGCCGTTTTGGAAATGAGCCACAGGTCGGTTTCGAACCTTGGCTGCCCGCTCTCCAGGACTTAATGATGAGAAACCTCAATCTTCACAGCCTTAGACAAGTTCCTTATTTTCTTTCAAAATAAAGGTAGGTTTGTATCCAAAAAGGAAGTAAAGTAACCTAAGCTTAAGGCATTACAAAATAAAAGCATTAAAAACGTTTTTTAAATGCAAAATGAGTGAATTCCAAACATGATTAAAATGTGATCAATTCTAGTGAACTATTGATTTTCAGCCTTTAAAAATGAAATCATTTGACAGCCCTTATTAATATTTAAAAAGCAGTTTAAGTACCGTTAATGTTTGTTTACTGTGTCCTGCAGATGTCCAGCAGCTGTTGGTGAGTAAAGAAGAGCTTCCACCTGAGCAGCAGGAGTGGAGCCACATTCTGGACCAGGAGGACACTAAGCCCCAACACATTAAAGAAGAACATGAGGAACTGTGGATCAGTCAGGAGGAAGAACAGCTTCAAGGACTGGAGGAGGCTGATACCACCAAGTTCCCCTTCACTCCTGTCTCTGTGAAGAGTGAAGATGATGAAGAGAAACCTCAGTCCTCACAGCTTCATCAGAGACAAACTGAACAGATGGAAACAGGAGTTGATGGAGAGGACTGTGGAGGAGCAGAACCAGAGAGAGACTCAGATCCAGAGAGACGTTTACAACCAGAGACTGAGGTCGAGACTGAAGACTCTGGTGAACCTGAGACTGATGACAGTGATGATTGGAAAGAGACAAGAGAAGATCTGTCAGAATTAAACTTGAAAAATAAGAAACTAAAGACTGGTAAGAGACAACACAGCTGCTCGGAGTGTGGTAAAAGATTTAACCAGAAAGGGCATCTGACCACACACATGTTAGTTCATACAGGAGAGAAAGCCTTCAGCTGCTCTGTTTGCAGTAAAAGCTTTACCCTTAGACAAAGTCTGACCACACACATGTTAGTTCATACAGGAGAGAAAGCCTTCAGCTGCTCTGTTTGCAGTAAAAGCTTTACCCAAAGACAACATCTGACCACACACATGTTAGTTCATGCAGGACAGAAAGCCTTCAGCTGCTCTGTTTGCAGTAAAAGCTTTACCCAAAGACAACATCTGACCACACACATGTTAGTTCATACAGGACAGAAAGCCTTCAGCTGCTCTGTTTGCAGTAAAAGCTTTACCCAAAGACAACATCTGACCCAACACATGTTAGTTCATACAGGAGAGAAACCCTTCAGCTGCTCTGTTTGCAGTAAAAGCGTTACCCTTAGACAAAGTCTGACCAGACACATGTTAGTTCATACAGGACAGAAACCCTTCAGCTGCTCTGTTTGCAGTAAAAGCTTTACCCTAAGAGGAAATCTGACCACACACATGTTAGTTCATACAGGAGAGAAACCCTTCAGCTGCTCTGAGTGTAGTAAAAGGTTTAACCGGAAAGAGTCTCTGACCAGACACATGTTAGTTCATACAGGACAGAAAGCCTTCAGCTGCTCTGTTTGCAGTAAAAGCTTTACCTGAAGAGGAAATCTGACCCAACACATGTTAGTTCATACAGGAGAGAAACCCTTCAGCTGCTCTGTTTGCAGTAAAAGCGTTACCCTTAGACAAAGTCTGACCACACACATGTTAGTTCATACAGGAGAGAAACCCTTCAGCTGCTCTGAGTGTGGTAAAAGGTTTAACCGGAAAGAAATTCTGACCAGACACATGTTAGTTCATGCAGGAGAGAAATGCTAATCCTGTGCAATGGTAAAACTGATCTAAAGGATTCCAACTTCACATCACTATTGTGTATATAAGACAAAAAAGAGATAAAAGACATAAATCTGTCTCTACTTTTTTGACATTGAAGTTTTGCTGACATATGAACCAGTAAGTTGGGATCAGCTATGACGTGTGTTTATGAAAGTGTTTATATGAAACAGTTACAGTGTAAGGATTCTTCTTCTCTGCTGATATCTTCTTCTTTCTGTCACTCTGTTTCCTTGGAGGCCTCTGTGTTGGTTAGCAGAAGTTCTTCAGACAGCTCACGTGTCACCTTGTAATAAATAAACTGATGTAGAGTGAGAAAGACTTTCATCTACTTGTGTTATTTTGTGTCGAGTGCCTAAAGTCTCTTTGGTAAAGAAAAGGAACTCAGCAGATCCTGATGCAGAGTGACCACAGTCAGATCAGGTCCAGGTTTATTTAACTGAAAACCTTTAACCCTTAATAAGAATCCTGCAGTCAGAATACAAAATAAAGAAAATCTCAATGACACCTGAACATGCACAGGATTAATTAAGAGTGCAGAGGCCACTGGGCACCTAACTGCTGCAGCCTTTGATCACAAACTGAATGACAACACTTGTAGATGTCATCTGGCATTCTGCATTTACTCAACATATTGTTAGAAGAAACAATAGAAATGCATTATAGCCTTCAGTGTGTATAACTAAATGGTATATGGAAAAAACACTTCAATTGTGTGTATATTTGTTCTGTTATCATTTCTCTCTTTGGCTTCCTTTTTGCTGCTTCACTGACTCCCCCAGTGCATCTCTGGCAATCCGATGATCCAACTCCACTCTGACTCTCCCGGAGTTTGCTGGACATACTCAGGGGAAGAAGGAGCTGTTTAAGGGTCGGTGGGCAGGCCAGATACCAGGTCCCCCGGTTCACTAACTTCACGGCTGAACATCATGAAGTTGGGTGTGAAACTGGTAGCGCTGTGCCTGGTTGCTCTGTAAGCCATGACAGCGTAGGGGATCCTAAGGTCTCCGTGTCAGCGCTCGGCTGTTGTGGCCAGAATCTTCTGCAGGGTGGAGTTAAATGTTTCTACCGGTCCATCAGACTGTGGTCGAAAAGGTGTGTTGTGCATTTTCTCAATAACAGTGAGCCCATTTTCTAGAACACCTCGGACTCAAAGTTCCGACCCAGATCACTGTGCACTCTTTGTGGTGCACCATAACCACACACCCAGTCAGTGCTCTTTCTGCTGCCTTGTGTTTCTCCCCACTCAGGTTGCCTTCAGGTAAAGAGGGGCGGAGCCACTTCATTTGATGTTGTGCACCTGGGCACACAGGGCCTCAGTATTTAAAGTGGCTTCTTATTGTCTGTCTCTCGTCAACACTACACACATTCACCATTACAATCACCACTGATTTACAGTTTGCACATTCTTTGATTAGGAGGATTTGCCTGGGTTGTGAGAAAATGTGGGTTTGTCTGACTTCTGAACTTGGATTTGGCTTGATACTTGGTAGTTGTAAATCTAATTAGTTGTGTATCAGATTGTTTGTGTAGTTTGTTTGGAACTTGATCTGTGTAGAGTGGTAAGTAACCTCTCTGACTTGTTACTGGTACAATTTGTTTGAAGATTTAACGATTTGACTTTCTTCAGAGCATTAGTTGTACTTGTTAGTTTGACCGTCATTTTGATTAATTGATATTTAAAATTACAATGGTGTAACAAGGTTTGTTGTTTGAGAGTTTTATTTTTGAGCACCCTGATCAGCAAGCCGCCGGGCAAGCAGGACTTGCCACTTTGTTATTTTGCCTTTTTTATTTTTGGTGGTAACTCTGGGGAGGGGGTGCGCCAAATTCAGTATGTTTCAGGTGACTCGGTCAGTGGTCTTCAGGGATGGTGTCCGAGTTTGGGAGACGCCTCGAGCTCGACAAGCCATTGAAGAAGTGAGGCTTAGGTGAGTTAGTTATTAGTGTAGGTGTTGGGTGTCTCCATAAAGCTTGTAAAGTAAAGCAGCATATTTTCTTTGTTTGTTGGACTGATTACCTTGCTACATTACATTTTCTGAGACGTTTGGTTAAGTTGGTTTTTAAACTTGGTATTTAATCAGTGGTAGACTTGACTTGGGATTTTGACAATGGTTTCTGTGTATGAGTAACAATCCTATGAAAGCTAATTTTTTTTAGGGGCAGGCATTACACCTCGTTTTGTTGATGCAGGTTTAACATTTGAAACAAAAAATAAAAAACTAGAGCTTGAAAAGTACAAAATGCAACTCATTAAAGAGGGTACATTTGCTTAAATAAACTGTACAGAAGCTATACACTGTATTAAAGCAAAGATATAATACAAAAAATAATAAAGGTGAACACTGTACAATGAAATGAAAATATAAATATGTTTTCTGAGAAGTCTCCTGACAAACACACGGCGTGCGTATAGACTCAGAGACGCATGTTCTCTGAAGTGATATTCAAACCAAAGCTGTTTTATTTCATGTGTAGTGAATTATTTGAAACGTATCTCCTGGTACCAGCTGGTGTATTTGTAGTTTATTGTAAGGCCAGAAGCCAGAACAAGGTGTTCTATGTTATTGCTCTGCCTCCACATGAATGATAAAGTTCACGTGTTATTTGAAGTCATGTGGTGTTTGTTCCATCAGAGCTCGTCTGTGTTTCTCCTCAGTGCGTCCCCCACAGCACCGCGATCAGTTTAGACATCCTGAAGACGATCGAGGAGAACTTGGAGATGGAGGAATGGGTGAAACCTGCCGACGGCTCGCGCCCACTCGAAACAAAACATACACGAGGGACACTATAGAAGCTTAGTCTAATACTAAAGCTGCCGTTTTGTTTTGACTCCCAGGAGTGACCTGGCTGACGCGCCGTACTGTCGTAGGTCAATACGATCCCGTTTGCTGTTTGTCGATCAATAAGATTTCTGCAGTCGTGTCTTTGGTTTGCAGCATAATACAATCCATTTATTGCAGCACCATGAAGTGAATACAGCGTCCATCAGTTTCCATTCTTTTGAACTAAACAAACAAACAAACAATACAGCTGTGGTTTCTCCATGCCGCCTGCCGCCTCAGCGGTCAAAAACCATAAGCCCTTCTGGGGTCAAACACCTCCCGTACCTTGACAAGTGACGTACATATATACCTGTGACTTAAACAATAGGACAGCGACACCCAGTGGCACAATAGTGAAAATGATTTACAGCTTGACCCAAAAACATGAATATGGCTCTTACACTCCGGTCCCTAATTGTTAGTGACAAGTGGAGCTAACATTTCACAAAATACAAACAAAGAGCCACAAACAAAAACAATGCCATTAATGCATTATCATTAAACATCTTCAGCTGCATTCAATAGACAAAGTTTGGTGACTGGTCTTTCCAACACATTAGACTTTGTTTTAAGGCGAACAGACCGAACAACACCATGTTTGTCAGGAAATGTTTTTCGATCACTCGGCCGAGCAGCCAAGAGCCACGAGGGGCAGTTGAATCCATGACAATGACAATGTCTCCAGGCACAAGACTCCTCCTTTCTCTGTTCCACTTTTGCCGTTCTTGAAGCAGAGGGAGGCACTCCTGAACCCACCGCTTCCAGAACAGATCCCAGATGTATTGAACCTGTCTCCACCTTCTTTTGGCATACTGGTCCTGTTTCACAAACACAACCCGCAAATTATTCTTCCTGGGATGGTAAACACCATGATGGGGGATATACCAGACTTTTCCTTCTTCACAGTCCATCTGATGTTGAGGGATTTTCTCTGCATATCTTTTACCAATGACGTCATTGAAGAAGTTTGCGTACTCCTGATGAAACTGTTCATCTTTCTCAAACCTTTTTGTGAGCCCAAGAATCATTTGCTTGGCCACCAATAGATTATTTGGAAGCATGGGCTGCTCTTTCCTAAAAGGCATTTTCAGGCTGTAATGCCCGTCCACCTGCTTTGCTGAATGATTGACAATTTCTTCCGCTTCCGTCGCTGTGTGATGTGGCCACCGGTTGTAGCAGCTCCCGTTGTCCGTGTCGTTATATCGTATTTTTTGATTAGTTATTATTTGTTTTTATTGTGTGTTTTTTGAGTATTAGTTTAACCTATTGTGTGGAAATGGCTACTTTTGCTCTTGGAACTTTTTGCACTGTTTTTCTGTTACTTTGGACACTCTATGTAACGGAGAGCAGCGCACAGCTGAGTGAGGGCATTGTGTACACACGTGATCATCTGATGGCGCTCTCCAAGGTGCTACTGCCCGGAGCAAGGCCTGTATTTCCGGGGGAGCTGAGGAGGCGACGCCGGGGTTGTAGAGCTGGAGCTAAGAGATGAGCTAAGAAGAAAAAACATAAGCCTTCTGTACCAGCGGTGATTATGGGGAACGGGAGGTCTTTGGGCAATAAGACGGACAAACTCGACGCGCTTGTTCAGCACCAGTGGGAATACCACCAGTGCAGTATTATGTGCTTCACATAATGCCTGATTTGACCTGTCTGACTAGTGCTATTGTTTTTATGGTTTTATTGTAATTGCAGCACTAATTAGAACGCTAATAAGCAACTAGTTAATAGTGCATACGGTGAACATACCACACTACAGCCACTTTCACATCTGCACTTCTGAAAATATCTAGATGAGGACTGCCATCGCGCTATCCCGAGTTTTTCAGGAGTTTTCTGAAAGTGTGAAAGCCCTTTACGTTAAAGCTCCTGTGAGAAAACTGCAACTCATGCTACCTGACATCGTCCCTGTGGCAATGGTTACAAGCATTTAAAACATCAGAAATACAATGTAGAAATAATCAGTCCTTCTCTGACGGTTTTGTTGGCTTTTCACACAGAGGCATCAGAATTGGTTTGAGTCTGCTTTATAACCGGCTAAAAACTGCTCACAGGAGCTTTAATTCTAACATCCTTCTCTATTTCTTTTTTCTCTCTCTTCCAGTGAACAAAAACAATTCTATAACATTTCCATAAAGTTGTGATTAAATCAGAGAAAAACCTGAACTTACCCCGAGTGAGGAGGACTTAAAAATGCCAGGTGGACTGGGTGGAAGTGTTTCCTCTAACAAACAGGTTCTTGTGCTGTCACTAAAGAAACAGTTTGGGGGGGATGTGAGTCCTTTAATGAGAAAAGAGTCCAGAGTCCGCCTCCTATGCAGGTCATGTGACCCCCCCCCTTGAGCCGATAGCAGCACATTGTTAGTCTTTTCTTCTCTATTTATAGGGACCACCCTGGAGGCTACTGGTCTTTACAGAGTGTGTAAACAAAAGAAACCTTGCAAGAGCTAATCAGCAAGACAGATGACAATGTGTTTGTGTGTGTGTGTGTGTGTGTGTGTGTGTGTGTGTGTGTGTGTGTGTGTGTACGATGAAGACGACTACTTTCCTCATTTTTTTGTGCATGTTATATAAACCTGCAGTGTATTTTACCAGACAGCTGGAGAAGAATACGTTCTCACCTCCTGAGAGGAGTTCACTTTCATCCGAATGAAACGGTTGTCCAAACGGTTTTTGGGTCGTTCACAGGTGACAATCATGTCCTCATAACAACTGCAAACAACAACAACATTTATAACTCACAGTGAACTGAAATTTGATACTTTTCTTTTCTTTTTTTTAACTTTATCATTGTAAATATATTAAAACTAAATGTTACCATGACTTCCTGTCTGTGGTCTATTAATCATCAAACCAGTACTGAGTCAATTCAGTGTCGTGATACTAATATATATACAAACATGCCGGAGCTGCCCCACGATTTCTGAGAAATTCAACTGGCAGCATGCGGGCAAAATATGGCCCCTTGACTTCCTCAAAGTCGACTTCAAATTATTTATAAACTTGTGCACACAGACCTACAGAGACATCAGCTCTCACTGAAATATGAGCAGAATTAAGGAGCTGCTTCATCTGAATACAAACTGTTAGAAATAATAATCATGTGTAAGCAGCTCACACTCATTAAAAGAGGACAGTCACTTTTTTTAAAGATAATTTCTGGGTTTTTTGTACGATTATTAGAGAGACAGGACAGTGGCTAGAGTCCGACATCAGAGAGAGAGAGAGAGAGAGTTGAGTTTTGTATTATTCATTAAACGTAGAATTTTCCTTCCTGTCTGATTGTATCATTACTTTGTTGTACTAATAGTGTTAGTGTAATTTTATGAGCCTTTTGCTCACCATCAAATTACTCTCACAAACAGCACCCAGAACTGTTTGGTCCGAAAACACCTACAGTAGGTGGTCTGAAGCCTGAGTGACGTCATCCATCTGTTCCTGCAGGGGGGTCTGGAGGCTCATCAGCAGCAGCCGCCATGCTGGAAATGCTGTCTCAGTCTAACTTTCAGTCAACCTAACGACAGGCTGAGAGCTGGAGCTGTTAATCATGTCAGCTACACGCCTAACTATGGATAACATGTATCGTTTTCAAAATCAAAACAGAGCCGTTTAAATGAAATGAACCCCCCATACGGTGTGTGTCAGTGATGACAATAACTAATCAGACCTATTTTGTTTTTTGTACCAGTCTGTAAACATGTTTATTGATGCTGTAAAAACAGTTTTTTTGCCAGTCATGTGTTTGTGACTTCCGGTGTTCCTGGAGCCAGGCCTCTAGTGGACACTCGATGAACCTGCAGGATTTTGCACTTCCGCATTGGCTTCATTTTTCAAGACGGGAGGTTGCCTGACAACTACACAACATGGGGACTTTTTTCTGTCTTCATGGTACCATGCCACCATGGTACCTACTCTGAAGCAGGAGCTAAAAAGGTTCCACTAAACGGGGTTCTGGGAACATAAATAGTTCATAGTTCCTGCAGGAACTAGCAGCGACGGGCAACGATCTCCTTGATGTGTCAGGGCCTTAAAGCTGTACATGTTCTCACATCTCTCTGATCCATATGATAAGGCTGGTAATGGATTACTAAAAGGACATGTAGTTAAAGTCCCTGGAAACCCAAATCAGCTGCGTCCGATTGTGTAGGCACTTTTGCCACCCCGCTATAGAGTGTGAACACTGGGGACAAAAACTACAATATAAATCAGGAAACACTAAAGACACAGAGAACTTGAGAATTTACAGAGAAACTTTACAAAATAAAATCAGGAAACACTAAAGACTAAACTTGGAAAAAATAAGATAAAAACACACAAAGGAAACAAGCAACACCAGGGAAGAATGAGACCTAAAACAAGATAAAGAATTACTCAAAACACAAAACTAAGCAAGACCAAATCATGACACTGTCGTTAGGTTTCCTGGAAGTTAGGGTGAGAGGATTTCCAGCCTGGAGACCGCCACCAATGGGACTCCAAAGGCGCTGCAGGAACAAACGGGTGATGTCACTTAGGCTTTGTCCATTCATGTTTACAGTCTGTGGTGCTGACTCCTCCTTGGCTCCAAGAAGAACTACCTCAGTGATCATGAACATAACTCTAGAAGTAGTCAATCAATCCAAGGTTTTTATTGTTTATAATGATTTTATTTAAAGCACAGACTAATTAAGTTATTATGGTTCCAGTAAACACCTAATATAGGCAATGGATAATACATGAAGATGAAAATGAAGAATCAGTTATTAAAACTTGTTGTCATAATTTTCTGGGAGGAGGAGGGGTCTCTGGATGAGGAGATGTCCGATCGAGACTTGCAGGTCAAAGCGACAGACCACAGGAACACAAAAACACCTGAGGAGATAAAAAAAAAAGAGTTTTAATTCTCTCAGAAAAGGGTAAAGGTGGAGTGCAGACTTCCTGTATGAAGATCATCACACTGACCCTGCAGGGAGTTGAGTATGGTGAACACGTAGATCCCCGGCAGGGAGACGTAGGTGGTGCTCGCTAACCCCCACGGTAGACCCAGCACCCAGCTGAGCCCGATCACCGTGGCACAGTCCTTCCACAACCTGGATCCCTTCTCTCTGTCCATCTTCTGCCTCTCACCGCCCCTCCTCAGGCCCCACATCTTGAACACCACCAGCCCCAGCATGCAGGAGTTACACAGGATCACCAGACACGGGAGAGCCACGGTGGTGATGTAGCTGACCACAAGCCGCTGCTTGAAATCACTGCTAATCCAGCATCTGCAGGTTAGCAACAAAAAAACAACAAAGTCCAAGAACGTTTGAATAACCGCTGAGTTGGACATGAAACAGAGCACAGATTCAAACTCTTGATTTCTTACATGGCTGCTGTTGAGTTAAGATTGTTTTCATCCGTCAGCTCCACTTTGTATTTACCATAGACGCCGGAAATCCCACAAACCACTGCAGTCAGTGTAGGAAGTCCTGCATGAAGACAAGAAACTCAAGTTACTTCAACATGACGTGACAGCTGTGGAGGAGTCGACATGTTCACGCAAACTGGTCACTACAGTGGATACAGTGGATTCAGTTATTTTCACTGATGGACTTTGGATTTCACAGGAGAAAGACATGAGACGCTAAGCAGGGCAATGAGAGTGAGCGCTGTCAGATGGGGACCCATTAGGGAGGTTTCCTACTGTCTTTGCAAAATTTGCACATTTTTGAGCTCCTGCTGTGGTTTAAAGTACGTCAGCCCTCGGGGGCCCCTAAGTGGCCTGTTGACAAGCAGCGCCTCTGCCAATACACACCCTCTACTTCCTCCTGTGTGAGTGATGTCGAATGAGAACGATATTTTTCAACTGCTCTGGGACAATTTCTTCAAGTGGATTCAAAAGTTTGGATTAAAGACAAATAACAAAACCAAACTTTTCCACAAGGTGAGAAAACATGAAAAAAAGACAAAACACAAGCTCATGAAGACACCTGTAATAAACAACAGTTTCTTTGTGTCTCGTCTTGTTTTCTCAATCTGACCCATGTGGTATCAAAAGGATGTTTTTTTTTATTTCTTTGATTTTTGTCTAAATTCATCAGTTAATTCATTCATTCAACATTAAACAGATTAATTTAATTCTTCTTAAACCATTCAAATAAACGTCATCATACTCTTCACTCACCCCATCCCACCACGCTGAGTTTGAGCAGGTATCTCCTGACGTAGATGTTAAACATTCGGACCAGCAGGAGGTACAGGTGGAATCCTTCCAGAGCGGTCCAGGTGAAGGTGGCCAGCAGGGACCAGTGTAAAAACAAACCCAGACCACCACAGACCCAGCCCTCCTCCTCCTCCTTCTCGCCCTTCAGCTGCCACACCCAGAAGCAGCACAGCAGGAAGCTGAGGTGGAGGCAGAGCAGCGCTCCCGTTAGCTGCATGTGCACACTGATGGCCTTCTCAGGGCGCCGGCGCCTGGAGAGGAGGAAACGGTTTATCATGATCACTGAGCAGATAAAGGGCTGCATCTGAACAGTCGTGTACAGAGACATGCATCCAATATCACAAAAAACTCAAATTAATAAAAAGGAAACATTTTCACAAAATATAAACTAAACGAAAATCGAAAGTCAAAACAAAATAATGAAAAATCAAACTATTGTAACCTTGAACTGCAAACCTTAAAATAATCTTTAAAAAAAGATCTATATAATATACTGTGTATATAAACCTGAGTCATTGTAGGAAGAATGTGTGACTTTTTGATCCAGTAGATGTCGCCTTTGAGCCCCAGCATAAAAACCAAAACAAACTGCTGTTTGGCCACACCTCCTCCATACTGAAGCACCTCCACTCACGTTCGGCCAAAGGAGTTATCAATTAGAATGCACCATAATTAAAAACCATTAAGAGCAAGCAGGGGACAAACTTGTCCTTTGCTCGAGCTGCAATCACCTGTGTCCTGCGTTGTTGTGTTAGCATGCTAATGTTAGCGCTCTTTAGTTAGCTCGTAGCTTCACTTTGTTGTGTTAGCATGCTAATGTTAGCGCTCTTTAGTTAGCTCGTAGCTTCACATTTCATGTAAACTGACACAGAATGAGCGTGATCTAAAAACTCTTACTAACATCCAAATAATCAGTGAGTATGTTCTTCTTCTTCTCTCTAGTTCTTGACTAAAACAGCTTTTATACACAAGGGGAGGAGCCGGCCGTCCCGTCCATGTAAACACGGCTCTGACAACAACACAGCCAGCGGGACTCGAGCTTCTCCCTCATTGTAGACAGTCAGGACTCAGAGACACATTTACACAGGATGTATAGCTGATATATTAATGTCTAAAATGTCGCACAGTCTTCCTTCAAGGTGTTTCCACATCAGAACACAGTTTTACGGTCTGGCTTTCTCGTCACGTTGGGGTCAAGAAAAGTCCTCTTAATTCAATTTGTACTGACATAAAGTTCAATTTTTCTTTCCTGTTTCACACTCGAACCTTAAATAGAGTTTGCGAACACAAGTTCTCATGCAAAGGTCGCTTTAGAAAGCCTGAGATGTTTTTTTGTGTTGCGGCCGTGTGATCTGTTCATGCTTTCTTTCATTAGTAGTTCATTAGTAGTGTGCGAACATAACATGCTGTGTCCTCACAAAACATTGCAGTTTAAGGGGGCTGCGGCCACATCGGTCAAACTAAGTCAGCGTGAGAAATTAACAGTGTTAAAACCTCAGGCTTTATATTAAGAAATTATCTTGTGGTTGGACTTGTGCAGGAAGAAACACCTTGGGCTCTCTTTTGAAGGTGTAGAATGAAGCTTACAGCGATTTGTAAAAAAAAAAACGGGTCGGGTAGCGACGGAGCCGGACACACTGCAAAAACTAGGACGACGTCTGGGCCTTTAAACACACTGAACTCTGACCGGCTCATTTACCTTCTCTCCTCTCATTGTGCCCCTGGTCCTCTCATTATTAAAACCTCCAGACACGCCGACAGGATGGGACAGGATCTATGATAACCAGCTAACCCATGTGATTAAATGATAGACCCTTTTTTTTATTTTGTCTGTTTCTGGATCAGATCAGAGCAGCCAGAGCTCTTTTATCGGCTTTGAGCCTCAAGCTTGAACTGAACTGATATTGACCTGTGTGACTCTGTATCAAGTCAACAACATAATCGTAAAGAGCATTAAGTGAAAGTCCGGTTTTTAGTGTGCTGCATTTGGCTTCCAAAAGGTCTAATTCACCTCAGAAAACTGTGAATATGAAGTGAATCCAAACAATCACTGTTGACAAATGTAGATGATCAGACTGATGGTGGTGAAGAAGACGGACAGAGCTGATCCCACGTAGGTGATGTAGCTCAAGTTATCAGCGCGACGTTTATCCACAGAGAGTTCAGGGTTCTGAAGCAGAGAAACATACGATCAAAGTTCAACTTAACACAATCTTTAAGTGTAAAAATCACAGAGACGACAATAAGCAGGCATGCTGATCACGGCTTTCATCTCATTATATAATAAATGATTCTTTGGATTATGTTTCGATACATACATATCATCCAAAGGGATTCAAATGTTGTTAGATTGTTGTATCAATAAATACAGATTTTTATTCCAACTCAGAAAACTCTTTCAAGTGTGTGATGAATCTGTGACTAAATTTAAGTTGTTCAAAGCTTGATCCAAAGGCGACTGGACTCGTTTGAAGCTCTTGAAAACGTTTCGAGCAGATGTCGCCCTTGAGCACCAGCATGAAACCAAAACAACTTGCATTGTTGTATTAGCATGCTAATGCTAGTGATCTTTATTATGCTGGTATCTTCACACTGCATGTAAATTTACCTGAAATGAGCGTGATCTAGAAACACAGTTAAGCAGTGAGTACAGTATGTTATTCTTCTTTTCTCTAGTCCCTCAATTAAACAACTTTTATACGAGAGGGGAGGAGCCGGCCGGCCGTCCCGGCGATGTAAACAAAGTGAAGATAGGACTCTGAAAACTCTGAGAACATCACAGACAGTGGGACTCGGGTGTTACACCCATTGTAGACAGTCATGACTCACAGAGTTATTTTCAGAGGATATACTTGATTTCTACATTTAAGTGTGAAAAATCGCATATAAAGCCTTCATCCGTCGTCTGTGGGTCGTCGGGGTCACATGTGGGACTGGGGCTTTAGTTTTGAGGGAGAATTCAAAACAGCACTGTAGGTTGGTGAAAGATGGTGTCTCAGACCACCACCTCGGTCAAGAGATGGTTTGTCCACCTTTACATGGATGACTTCTTTAACACCCCCTTCCAAACCAACGGTCTTCCCTGGCCAGGATGGGCACCTCGTCATCTCCAACATCTTGTCCTCAGCTGGCTCTCAAGCTGTCCCCCCAATGTATAAATCCCTGCATCCCTCTTCTTCTAGTCCAGTTACCTTTGGATCAAGCTTTGAATTTACCTGGATGACTGAGAACCTACACGGACAAACTGAAGCCGTGCGTTAAGCTCTCTCTGCATCTACATGTCTAAACGTGTTTTTTTTTTGGCAAGTGAAATAAAAATGTTCAATGGCAGATGTCATGAGCTGCAGCTAAACCTCAAAACAAATACTCCCCCGGGTGCTAATGGGAGTGCTAGCTCATTTGCTTTTTTAAACAAAGTGAGCGCTGGGCGTTAAACTGCATCAGGAGGAAAACAGGAAAAGACATCTGTGCCACCTGCCAAAGACGCTTAGCGCCACAAATTTACCACAAGTACGGCAAAGAAGCTCATGTGGTTGCAGCTGCAGATTGTTTCACTTCCAGTGTTGTTGGTTTCACAGCCGTCTGGGCTCCAATACACTAAAACACAAACACAGCAGGTTCATCATAAAATGAAACTTAGGTATTTATCCAAGAGAAAATATATTGTTTATGTCTGGCATGTGAAGTGAACCTGTTCCATTCCCGTGTGCAGACTCGTACCAGAACACACACGTCCCAGCGTCCACCTGAAACACGTTCAACATTAGAGCATATCTTTACATGTTTAAAGTGTCATGCCAGCACATCAGCTGTCCTTGTTGTACCTGTTTGTTGTGCACAAAGGTTAATCTGATGGGGTGTGGGAGGTTTGTGACCGACTGACTCCCTGCCCTCACCACCAACACAAACCCCCCCATGACATCTCCGTCTATGCGGGTTGGCATGATTGCTCTGCTCTTACTTCTTCTTGGTTCACTCACCTGTAATGAAAAAAACAAACACCAGAGCTATCAGAGGGGGCATGATGAATTTCTGCTGAGGTTAGCTTATTTCAACGTCAACTAAAGCCAAATAACTTACCCGTATTTATAAGAAGCCTTTAAATTAAGTAAAGTCACGAGGAGAGGTGGCTTTGAGTGACAGGTGGATATTGTTGACGTTTGAAATCAACTCAGCTGATTTAGTCACTAAAGCTGTTTTCATACATGCACTCCAGAAAATATCTAGATTATTTTAGAACCACCCTTCCTATTGGCTCGCGCTGAATTTTCCGGAGAATATCCTGCTGAGTTCTCACATCAGCCCACTCGGACTTGCTGCGGAAAAAATACCCGGCAGGAGAAACTGTGTGTGAAGTCTGAGCTGAGGCCTTATAAAACCAGGTCCCTGAGGTTCCTCTGACCAGGGTCTGCTGGTTGTTCCTCGCACAAGGCTAAAAAACCAAAGGAGACTGTGCCTTTGAGGATGTGGCACCTAAACTTTGGAACTGTCTTCCCCCCAGAACTGAGAGCCTTGACCTCTGTGGACACTTTTTAAAAAGCAGCTAAAGACCCATCTGTTCAGACTCGCCTTTGTTTGATCAGTCTGTATTTCATTTATGTGACTGTTTGTACTCTGTTTTTGTTTTTCTGTGAAGCACTTTGTGAGGTCTGCTCTTTAAAGGTGCTACACAAATAAACTTTTACTTACTTACTTACAGCTCCTCCTGGAAATATCAGGAGATTTTCAGGAGTTTTCTGCAAGTGTGAAAGCCCTATATCTCAACCTCTCTCTTTTGTTGTTGGGTCCTTTTGGGGATTTTTCATGAAACATAGAAGTGGAAAGAGTTTTAAATTCCTCAGGACACAAATCACAGAATTCCCATCACATCGACAATCACCTCCCCTCTGGTTAAAAAATGGCTTACACAGAGGGTAAATAGCACCAAAGAGGCTATACTCCCTCAGAACTCTGGAAAACCAACCTGTCTGCAAAGCTGCTCCTGTCCTTCTTTACCACTGCTCTTTAGGAAGTGGGCATACTAACAGTGTGGTCTGCAAACTTCTCAGCAGCAGACATGTCTCTGCATTTATCAGGGATTTTTATAAACAGAAATCCGGGGCTACATCCAGCCCATAAAAAGTCCATAAAAAAAACATCAAACAATGGTGTTAATAAAGTCTGCGAGTCAACGCTGTTGAATACTTTTTTGAGTCAGTTTGTTCTAAACCTATACAAACACATATATTTAAGAAATAACGGATTGTACTGTCACTGTAAGGCCACTTGTGACAGTACAATCTCAATGCAGGCTCACTGCAGACTTTCATCCTTTTCATACTAAACGTGGCGTCACAGTGAGTGTGTGTAGGATGATCCAAAATCATAGTATGCAATTTTGTTTATGTGAGAAATCCCCGGATGATTACTAGACAATGAACTGGGGCTCTTACACTGGCCAATCACAGAGCTCGAAAGCCAGCCAACAAGCGGCTTTAAAGAGGACATATCATGAAAAATCCACTTGTACAGTGTTTGTGAACATTTATTTGAGTAACCTGAGTGTCTACTGACCAACAAAATGTGAAATAAACCCATCCAGTCCTTTGTTTGTGGTCTGCATAAGTCTTACAACACAGAGAAAAATGCTCAGTTTCAAATGTGCTCTCCTTGTGATGTCACAGTGGGATTCTGGTAAAAAGAAAATGTAGACTCTCTGTCTAGCAAACAGTTGCTGACAACATATGCTTGGCTCCTATCCAAACATAGATCTGCTACTACTTAGGTGCTTCGCTCATATAAGGTTACAGCTTCAGACACCTAAAGGTAGGAGTGTTAACACGTGGTAGACAGACTTGAATAATACATTTCACGAAGTTACAAGATTAATGAATTTCATGAAAATTCGTACTAACAGGGATCTAAGGAAGTAAACCTGTCTCGCCATGAGGTCTCCAAAGTTGAGGTTACAGGGTGACTGACCTTAAAGTAAATGCTTTCGATCACAGTGCTCACCAGCAGCACCTCGTCTGACGCAGCTCCTCCCATGCTTCTTTGGAGCGCCGAGGATGGGATGTAAAACCGGTGCTGAGGCGTGAGGCCCTCTTCGATCTTTAAAAAACAACGCACACATAAAGTCCAGTTAAAGTCTAGTTTGATAATACAGTTTTTAATGTAGCCTCCAAAGATAGATAACATCAAGGTGATCAGAGTGCAATATGTAACTCTGACACCTAGTGTTTAAAATGGGTACTGCGGTCTAAATTCTAAACATTGTAGAGAGCTGTCTCCCCCCTCCTCTCCAGAGTGGATGCTCACACAGGTCACCATGTGGTGGACTCTGAAGCTTCAGTGTTTATCCAGCTCTGCATGGGTCTGTAAACCTTTCTGTGTTCTAACCTCTCTCCATTTTTCAAAAGCATCTCCAATATTGATCCTAGTTTGAGCACGTTTCTGCTCGTGGAGCTTATTAGAAACATGCAGAGGCTTTTTAGGTCGGGTACAATCACTTCTATCTGAACCACTTCTCTTGACCGCTTCCATCACTGCAACACCTGTTGACCTGATAACTGCTCTCATATCTGGCAAACAGAGGGCGTCCAAAACAGCCGTGTGGGGGGGTCGCCTTAAAAGCGCCTACCTTCTGTGGTCCAAACAAATCCAGAGCATTCAGGAGCAGAATCTAAAGTTAGAAGGAGGACATACTGGCTGCTGCATTGTTGTCAGAGAAGCCAGCACTTCAACATAGCATGTTTCCTTAATGTCTGATCAGATAGTAAGATACCTTTATCATTTCATTGGATAGATATCTTACTGATTGGTCCTTTAATAACAATTCTCCATATTTAGAGGCTACACATATATGAATTATATTTACTAATTTAACACCAAACCAAGAAAAAGCATTCATTAAATACCACTTACAGCCAAGGAAAGATAATAGACAAAAACATGTGACACCCCGAGCCCAAATGTACATATATATATGTGTGTGTGTGTGTGTGTGTGTGTGTGTGTGTGTGTGTGTGTACAATGAAGACGACTACTTTCCTCATTTTTTTGTGCATGTTATATAAACCTGCAGTGTATTTTACCAGACAGCTGGAGAAGAATACGTTCTCACCTCCTGAAAGGAGTTCACTTTCATCCGAATGAAACGGTTGTCCAAACGGCTTTTGGGCCGTTCACAGGTGGCAATCATGTCCTCATAACAACTGCAAACAACAACAACATTTATAACTCACAGTGAACTGAAATTTGATACTTTTCTTTTCTTTTTTTTAACTTTATCATTGTAAATATATTAAAACTAAATGTTACCATGACTTCCTGTCTGTGGTCTATTAATCATCAAACCAGTACTGAGTCAATTCAGTGTCGTGATACTAATATTGTTATTGGTGTCAACGTCCTCATTTGTTAAAAAAACAAAAAAACAGACCTTTGACACCTGAATGATTATTCCACAAAGTCTTCTGTGCGGTGGAGGCATTTCTGTGTTTTGTATCACAGTGTGTTGAAATGTCTTCACCACACAGATGACTGAGGTTCTTGATGTCAACACATCCGGTTCTAGGTTATCACATCTAAACCTTTGACATTTGAGTGATTTCCCCCGGAGTGAAGACATTTCGACACACTGCGGTAAAAAACACAGGAATGCAATGACATGTGAATTTTAGTTTCCTGAAAAGCAAACCTCCGACACAATGATGATAACCGGGTTTGCTCACAAACATGCTGGAACTGCCCCACGATTTCTGAGAAATTCAACTGGCAGCATGCGGGCAAAATATGGCCCCTTGACTTCCTCAAAGTCGACTTCAAATTATTTATAAACTTGTGCACACAGACCTACAGAGACATCAGCTCTCACTGAAATATGAGCAGAATTAAGGAGCTGCTTCATCTGAATACAAACTGTTAGAAATAATAATCATGTGTAAGCAGCTCACACTCATTAAAAGAGGACAGTCACTTTTTTTAAAGATAATTTCTGGGTTTTTTGTACAATTATTAGAGAGACAGGACAGTGGCTAGAGTCCGACATCAGAGCGAGAGAGAGAGAGTTGGGAGTGACATGTGGGATAGGAGACCCGGTTCGGATTTCAACCCGGGACGCCTGCTAGAGCACTGTAGCCTCATACGGCTTGCAAACTAACCACCAGCGCCCCCAGGGACAGTCACTTTACATTTCTTTTTAAATGGACTTGAGCTTGTAAGTTCTTTTCTAGTCCATCAGTATTAATCATGCACTGTAAATATGAATGGAGGAAGCCTGAGTGTTGTTACCCATCTGTTCCTGCAGGGGGGCTCTGGAGTCCCATCGACAGGCTGAGAGCTGGAGCTGAGGCAGGTTTTAAGGCTCTTTACAATTGGTTACACCTGCGCCCACCTGTCAATCATGTCAGCTACACGCCTAACTTTTGATAACACGTATTGATAATACGTTTTTGAAATTAAAACAGAGCCGTTAAAATAAAATACCTATTTGTTTTTTTGAACCAGGCTGTAAACATGTTAATCTCTGCTGTAAAAACAGACTTTTTTAGAATGGGTGTGTATGTGACCTCTGGTGTTCCTGGAGCCAGCCTCTAGTGGACACTCGAGGAACTGCAGGATTTCGGAGGTTTGGCTTCGTTCATTCACATTTACAGTCCATGACGCGGACACATCTGAAGGCTGAACCTTCTGCTCATGTGCTGTGAACTTTACAGGAAAAGAAACAGAAACTGCAGACACTTCGGGGATTTCTTTTCTTTTGAGAAAGAGGGGAAATGCAGCAATTTCTTTTCAGTAGAGGATTACTTTTAGGATGAAGTAACTATTGACTACAAGAAAGTAATCTAAGCACTCGGCTCACTTTTTAAGGCGTGACTTCCAACTGGTAATTAACCCCTGGTAATAAAATGTTAAAATGTTAAAGGGCCTATAAAGGAACCTTCAGTTGATGTCATTTTGTGCGCCCCCTGTGGACAAATTGATACTTGCATGCTTTTTTTTTCAAGTTATAAAGAAACATCAGTTATAATTCCTGCCTGTCTAGTTGGCTAAAAGGAGAGCTTTAGAATCTGTATCTCTACAGGGCTGTGCTTAAAACATTTCCAGATATCAACTCTCTGTCGCAGTGAAAAAACAGATCTGATCTACAGTTTGAATTCAGTATTCATGATTTGGTATACCCGGTCCAGGGGAGGCCGTAAGTAAGACAGGAGCTGATGACATCATCACAGGAATCTAACAAAAAAACAAAAGTGTCATCGAGGTAACAAAGTGCATAAAAGTGATTTAAACACACACTGGAAACATTTCTGTCTGATCATCACTTACTGTTGGAAACGCTGTTCGTTTTTTCCCCAGGATGAAATGATCCTCGACCTTCATGTATTCACAGTAAAGTTTTAAATTCATGAACACAGAGTCATATTTAAAATCAAACACAAACGAACAACTCACCACCAGCCAGAGTCTCATAGAAGCAGACGAGAGAGACAATTAAAACAATCCACATCTTCTCTTCACTGACGTTACACACTTATGTCAAACATCGCTCTGCATGTTTGAGGTCTGCTTGATGAGGTGATCACCGAGTTTCACATCTACAAAAAACGACACGTTGGTGGAGGAGCAGCTCATATTAACAGGAAGTAACTCATAACAATTGTGCTTTCAGAGGTGTTGCTTTGACTACAAGAGATCCAATCTCTGATAAAGAAACTCTGTATGATGTATTTAACAGTGTTTTTTCATGTCTGCTGTTTTGATTCACTGGGCAGGACTTTGTCATGTGGGTTTCGATCGGTTCTTCAGCAACAGATTTGGAGTTTATTCTATTTAACCTCGATGACTGAATCCCTAATCTTTGAAAAAAAGAGGAAGTTTCCAAATGTAACAGTTTTCCTAGTCACAATGTTCTTCATGTTGTCTGCTGGTCATGACATGCAGAGGAAGTGAAACCGAGATCATGGGGTGCCGGTGGTCGAGTGGTTTGTGCGCCCCCATGTAGGGTGTACAGAGGTTGTACACTGCACCCACACCACCATCCTGTCTCTCCAATAAAAGTCAACAAAAAGCCACACTGACATTAAAACTCCAGAGCATTCAGGAGCAGAATCTAAAGTTTCAGTGAACTGAAATTTGATACTTTTCCAAATTGTGCAGTTCTATAATTTTCTAGGGTTCAGGTCTTGTTGGAGGTCAAATGTGTCTCTGGTGTTTGTGACTCAGAGAGTAAAATCTGGATTGAGAGGAAGATAAATGATCTGAATCTGCACTGTTCAGCAGTTACGGTTAGCTAGGAAAGTCAGACTCTCTTAGGTAGTATGGTGAAATGTGTTACATGAGACACGTTAGTGCATCAGTAGCGTGTCAGACGTTTTTTTTTTTGTGAAAATTGTATTTTTTGTGTCACAGCCAAAACATATTTTGTTGTTTATAAATTACCAGGAATCCCTTTTTTCTGCTTGTGTGCATTTTTTTTAAATGAAGAAAAAAGTGGGACAGAGCGAGAGGTCAGATCGCGGTCAGGTAGGGACGCATGAGTCGAGAGTTTTGTGCACTTCACGAGAGCTCAGCGATTTTTTCCAAAGTCGAAGGATCAATGGTTGTTTTGTTAGTTTCGTCCAAATAAAAAAAGTAGGAACAGGGTTTTAATGTTATTCTCTGCTGTGCTGCTGTGTCATGTTGATAATAGAAGAGTGTGTGATGATGACACTTGTTGATGTTTGTGCAGGGACATGGGAAGCACATTTAAACTATCAGGTTATTAAAACATTTAAACTAAGTAATAGTTTCTGCAGAGTGAGAGGCCTACAACTCTGAGAGCGTTTATATCGTTACGCACTGAAGTGTCGCTGAGAGGTTTTCAACATAATCAAAGAAACCAAAGACGTCTGATCATCCTGTCACACAGAGCAGCAACTAGATCATGTTATCCTAGATGTTGGAGTTTTAGTTGATTACTATTTTAATAACTGCAGAACAACCTCTGAAAGAAAGAGCGGGCGCTCATACAGAAACTTCAATCGATCATCACTTCTAATGTAAATCAGTTTATTGGGATCTACACTGCAGACTGTAGTCTCTGTTAACAGACTGATGCTGTCCAAACAGCTCCAACGTAGGTCAACGCGTCACCTTCACTGCTGTAATCATTATAAACTATAAACTGGTTATTGGACACGTCACAGAGAACTTTGGCTGTGAGGTTTGCCGTCTGCTGAAGTGTAAAATGTTCTGAAATCGATACTTAATACTAAGTATTACTAAAAGGCCTAAGTGATTATAAACCAGAATATTCAAATTAATTAATAAAATGTGAATTTATCATTATATAAAATGACATTTCTCAACTGAAAACAGCCAACACAAAACTCAGAGCACGACGGAGACAGATGTATGTGATTCCACGCCCTTCTCTCCAGTTGATTTTGAGCCATTATTTTGTGAAAGCCCCGGGGGATCAGGAGTTCTGAGTATTTTTGATTTATTCAGTGACTTTTCTGTCTCCTCCTGCCGCGCTCTCGTTGCCGCGGGACCTCAGGGTTTACAAATTACGCACGGCAAAAAGCGCATCACTAACTTGTTCCTTAAAACTTAGAAAACATTCGTACATAGTTTAATTTCGACCAGTATTCTTACCTGTAATGGAAGAAATGAAGAAGAAAGAAAAACAAACGTGAGCCTTTTCCGAAAAGCCACAGTTCAGTACGGAATGCGGACTTTACCCTAGGGGATTTCAGCAGACTGCATGGATGCCAACTTCCGGGTTTTCTAAAATGCTGAATGTCTTTGTCCACCCTCACACACTGACTGACTTTGATGCGCGTTCCCACTAAGTCTGTGAGGGTTCAGGTCTGTCCTGCTGTCAGACCATGAAGTGTGTGATCTCTCGCTGATTTTATGAGCTTCTTATGCACCCTGTCCGCAAGTGGGCACCTGCAGATTTGGCGCGAGGGAATTGCCCATAGTTTAAAGCATTGTGACGCAAAACATGGGTTTCCTAGGGGAAGCCCGGAAGAATGGAGATAAGAGTAGTCACTACAAGTGGCTTATTAAGGGCTTTGGGACAGTGGCGGTTCTAGACCACTTTTAGTGAGGGGGCCAAACTGGGACCAGTTGTTTTTTCTTCAGAGGGGGAAATTAAACCCAGGTGAAAAATAGACAAAGATGATCGCTTTAATAAATATATATTATGCCAAATAATAGCGCACATCATTAAATATTTGTTTCAGGGACAGAATTTAATACTAGATTAAGAATCCGGTTGTTGACTCAAATTCTGTGTGTGTGTTATGAGGGGGGCTCTTCCTGTTGGAGGGGTGGCCAGCTCAGTGTAACAGGGGCACTGGCCCCCCGTTGGCCCCTGTCTAGAACGGCCCATGCTGTGGGAGGAAATTAAGATTCAGTCAATGAACGTACAAAGACGTGCTGATGGCAGAGAAGGGCTCCAGTGGGCCGACTGGTAAAGAGGTGTGACTTTGGGTGAAGTCAGGCTTTAGGATTTCTAATGTTGTTATCAAAGACTGACCACACAAAAACTAAAACGACGGCTTCCTGTCCTCGGTAAAAAAAAACGTAGCAAGTGCCCATCAAACAGTCTGTGGCTGCTTTTCCGACTCCTGAGGCACTTCTTCAGTATCTGGTTCTGCAGACTCATCCACCTCCTCCATCCACTCCTCCAGAAACGCTTCTCCTTGTGACGCGCAGAGGTTGTGCAAGACACAGCAGCTGTTGACGACGGTGGGGACCCTCGAGGTGCTGACGTGCATCCTCTTCAACAGACACCGCCATCTTCCCTCAGCCGCCCTAAAGTACTCTCCACCATCGTCCGAGCATGAATCAGTCTGTAGTTAAAGTTCGTCTGCTCGACGGTGAGATGCCCGTCGTCCGGGTAACCGTTCATCAGCCAGCTGAGCAGAGGGTACACAGGGTCTCCCAACAACATCACGGGCACCTGCACACCTTCAACATCTTTAGAGTCCTGGTTTGTAAACATGATAACAAATTAACCATTTCAAACAACCCTCAAGATTTCTCTGAAAGTAAGGCAACAAACAAGAACGCCTCACCGGTGGGAAAAGGTCGGCGCTCTCAGCCAGATCGAACAGCGACGAGTTCCGGAGCATGGTGGCGTCGCGTACACTGCCAGCCCACCCCACGTTGATGTTGGTGAATCTGTTGATTGAGAGAAAAAGAGGCTTTAATGATATACGAGGAGGGCAAGCATACCTCAAAGAGTCTCACATAACGACTTCACGCGTCTACAAGAACCATCTTCTTCTTAAGGTCAGAGTTTAGTAAGGGTGTCATCATTATTGCGGCGGTTTAGGATTGAAAATTGCAGCACAGACACTAAAGTGGGATTGTACCTGCGACTCGTTCATGTTAAAATATTTTAAAAAGTCAGAAAAAATCCAAAAAAAGGGGGTGTGTGCCCAAACTTCATGGCCCAGGTGGAATCAGATGAAGTAGGAACAAATATCTGCCTACTGTGCGCGCCTACTTGTGAACATAGCATGCCTTCTAAAAGCTGTTTAAAGAGGACTCTCCCTAAAACAAAGATCCCTCTCATATGACTTCTCGTCACGCGCCACAGTTTGCTGAACAACTGGTTTGTTTGATTCTAAAGTAACAGCACATAGTTGTTTTATTAGAGCACAGAGCATTTGGATGTCATGAGGCTTGGCTAATCGCTGTGAGATGTTATTGTTATTGAGCAGCAACAGGCAGGGTTTGGATTTCTGAAGTTCCTTCCTGGAATGAAACACATCTTTCATGGTTGCAGAATGTGTCAAACATGTCATCGATATCTTCAGAGAAAAGGAACTTTTATCAATGAGGAAACAGAAGTTTAGAAACCTGTGTCCGATCAACTCTGATGATGAAAGCCATCATCACAACCAGAAGTTTTTCTGAATGAATGCAACCAGAATATAAATAAATAAATATTGTGATTGACATCTGCAGAGTTGTGAGTTCTGCTATGTACTTCTCCACTCCTCACTCCTCCCTCCTCACTCCTCCCTCCTCAACTCCTCACGCCTCCACTCATCCATTCCTCCACTCCTCCACTCCTCCACTCCTCACTCCTCCATATACAGGGGCCGGTAAGGACCAGTGTGCTCTATCTATTCTTCCTGTAAAGGTGAAGGTTTCAAATGGAAATCGCATAATAACAACTTATGCCTTCTTGGATCCTGGCAGCTCTGGCACATTCTGCTCTGAACATCTCATGAAGAAGTTGAATGCTGCAGGTAAAAGAACCAGCTTTCTGTTACGGACAGTGGGGCAAGAAACAGTGAAGACTGCATACTCCTTGACAGGTTTAGAGGTTGCTGGTCTTGAAAGCAGTGATTTTCATGTGCTTCCAGATGTTCTCACACAGGAGAAAATGCCTGTGAATGCTGATGACATAGTGACACAGGATAAATGGCCACACTTAGAAAAAGTAAGCATCCCAAGTATCGAGAAAACTGTCGACCTGTTAATTGGCACCAATGCTCCCAGGTTATTGGAACAATGGGAGGTTGTCAACAGCTGCGGGAATGGCCCGTATGCCGTCAGGACAGTGCTGGGATGGTCCGTAAATGGTCCACTGAATGGAAACGGTGGTGCCATTGAGGCAGAATTTCCCTCTGCAATGGTAAACAGGATCGCTGTGTGTAAACTGGAGGAGATGTTGGCTGCCCAGTATAACCATGACTTCAATGACAAGAATGTGGAGGATGAAGGTCAAGAGAAGACATTAGGTTTTTGGAAATTGTCAATCATTCAGCAAAGCAGGTGGATGGGCATTACAGCCTGAAAATGCCTTTTAGGAAAGAGCAGCCCATGCTTCCAAATAATCTATTGGTGGCCAAGCAAAGGATTCTTGGGCTCAAGAAAAGGTTTGAGAAAGATTAACAGTTTCATCAGGAGTACGCAAACTTCTTCAATGACGTCATTGGTAAAAGATATGCAGAGAAAATCCCTCAACATCAGATGGACTGTGAAGAAGGAAAAGTCTGGTATATCCCCCATCATGGTGTTTACCATCCCAGGAAGAATAATTTGCGGGTTGTGTTTGTGAAACAGGACCAGTATGCAAAAAGAAGGTGGAGACAGGTTCAATACATCTGGGATCTGTTCTGGAAGCGGTGGGTTCAGGAGTGCCTCCCTCTGCTTCAAGAACGGCAAAAGTGGAACAGAGAAAGGAGGAGTCTTGTGCCTGGAGACATTGTCATTGTCATGGATTCAACTGCCCCTCGTGGCTCTTGGCTGCTCGGCCGAGTGATTGAAAAACATTTCCTGACAAACATGGTGTTGTTCGGTCTGTTCGCCTTAAAACAAAGTCTAATGTGTTGGAAAGACCAGTCACCAAACTTTGTCGATTGAATGCAGCTGAAGATGTTTAATGATAATGCATTAATGGCATTGTTTTTGTTTGTGGCTCTTTGTTTGTATTTTGTGAATTGTTAGCTCCACTTGTCACTAACAATTAGGGACCGGAGTGTAAGAGCCATATTCATGTTTTTGGGTCAAGCTGTAAATCATTTTCATGATTGTGCCACTGGGTGTCGCTGTCCTATTGTTTAAGTCACAGGTATATATGTACGTCACTTGTCAAGGTACGGGAGGTGTTTGACCCCAGAAGGGCTTATGGTTTTTGACCGCTGAGGCGGCAGGCGGCATGGAGAAACCACAGCTGTATTGTTTGTTTGTTTGTTTAGTTCAAAAGAATGGAAACTGATGGACGCTGTATTCACTTCATGGTGCTGCAATAAATGGATTGTATTATGCTGCAAACCAAAGACACGACTGCAGAAATCTTATTGATCGACAAACAGCAAACGGGATCGTATTGACCTACGACAGTACGGCGCGTCAGCCAGGTCACTCCTGGGAGTCAAAACAAAACGGCAGCTTTAGTATTAGACTAAGCTTCTATAGTGTCCCTCGTGTATGTTTTGTTTCGAGTGGGCGCGAGCCGTCGGCAGGTTTCACCCATTCCTCCATCTCCAAGTTCTCCTCGATCGTCTTCAGGATGTCTAAACTGATCGCGGTGCTGTGGGGGACGCACTGAGGAGAAACACAGACGAGCTCTGATGGAACAAACACCACATGACTTCAAATAACACGTGAACTTTATCATTCATGTGGAGGCAGAGCAATAACATAGAACACCTTGTTCTGGCTTCTGGCCTTACAATAAACTACAAATACACCAGCTGGTACCAGGAGATACGTTTTAAATAATTCACTACACATGAAATAAAACAGCAGCTTTGGTTTGAATATCACTTCAGAGAACATGTGTCTCTGAGTCTATACGCACGCCGTGTGTTTGTCAGGAGACTTCTCAGAAAACATATTTATATTTTCATTTCATTGTACAGTGTTCACCTTTGTTATTTTTTGTATTATATCTTTGCTTTAATACAGTGTATAGCTTCTGTACAGTTTATTTAAGCAAATGTACTCTCTTTAATGATTTGCATTTTGTACTTTTCAAGCTCTAGTTTTCTTTTTTTGTTTCAAATGTTAAACCTGCATCAACAAAACGAGGTGTAATGCCTGCCCCTAAAAAAAATAGCTTTCATAGGATTGTTACTCATACACTGAAGCCATTGTCAAAATCCCAAATCAAGTCTGCCACTGATTAAATACCAAGTTTAAAAACCAACTTAACCAAACGTCTCAGAAAATGTAATGTAACAAGGTAATCAGTCCAACAAACAAAGAAAATATGCTGCTTTACTTTACAAGCTTTATGGAGACACCCCAACACCTACACTAATAACTAACTCACCTAAGCCTCACTTCTTCAATGGCTTGTCGAGCTCGAGGCGTCTCCCAAACTCGGACACCATCCCTGAAGACCACTGACCGAGTCACCTGAAACACACCGAATTTGGTGCACCCCCTCCCCAGAGTTACCACCAAAAATAAAAATGGCAAAATAACAAAGTGGCAAGTCCTGCTTGCCTGGCGGCTTGCTGATCAGGGTGCTCAAAAATAAAACTCTTGTCAAACAAACCTTGTTACACCATTGTAATTTTAAATATCAATTAATCAAAATGACGGTCAAACTAACAAGTACAACTAATGCTCTGAAGAAAGTCAAATCTTTAAATCTTCAAACAAATTGTACCAGTAACAAGTCAGAGAGGTTACTTACCACTCTGCACAGATCAAGTTCCAAACAAACTACACAAACAATCTGATACACAACTAATTAGATTTACAACTACCAAGTATCAAGCCAAATCCAAGTTCAGAAGTCAGACAAGCCCCCATTTTCTCACAACCCAGGAAAATCCTCCTAATCAAAGAATGTGCAAACTGTAAATCAGTGGTGATTGTAATGGTGAATGTGTGTAGTGTTGACGAGAGAGAGACAGAGGCTGTATCTGAATTGCCAAGTACATACTCAATCTTTCAGTAGACAGTACCTACTATCCATGCTGTATACTGTTAGTACCTACTATTCAGTAGGCGCGCACAGTAGGAAGATATTTGTTCCTACTTCTTCTGATTCATTCAGTAAAGAAGTGACATCATTTACGTGTCCCGAACCGGCCGCATTCACCTGTTTTCTTTGATTTTTTTGTTTAGCGTTATTCAAGAAGAGTAATGCACATATACAGTCAGGTAAACAAAAAACAATATTACAATGTAAATCAAGTAAAAGGCAGATTAAATAACTAAATAACATACAGTACATAAAGAAAAGAACAAATGAAAGACAGTAATATACAGAATATAAAATAAACCAATAAAGACGCATTTAAAGAGTTAAATCATTATTTAAATAGAGGGGGAAAGGTTTTATAATAATGCAGACATTTGTTATATTTTCTGTTGTTAATTAAAAGTAGTGATTTCAGACGGGACTTTAACTCTAGATTAAAAATTGATTAAATTAATCCACGCTCGTTTGTTTTGATTTGGAGGCAGACGTGAAGTGACGATTTACGTTTAGTTTCGCACAGCATTGTGGGTAAAATACAATTCATTTCCTGAAAGCACGCATCCGATCCATATTGTATAAACCCCGGAAATTAGTATCCATACTGAAATGTTCAGTATACTGAAGTTAACCCAAACAATGCATACTGAATGACCACGAAAGTTCAGTATACTGAAACTCCTACTAAAAAGTACTGCCTACTGAACTGTGGCTATTCGGAAAGGGCCCGAGAATAAGAAGCCACTTTAAATACTGAGGCCCTGTGTGCCCAGGTGCACAACATCAAATGAAGTGGCTCTGCCCCTCTTTACCTGAAGGCAACCTGAGTGGGGAGAAACACAAGGCAGCAGAAAGAGCACTGACTGGGTGTGTGGTTATGGTGCACCACAAAGAGTGCACAGTGATCTGGGTCGGAACTTTGAGTCAGAGGTGTTCCAGAAAATGGGCTCACTGTTATTGAGAAAATGCACAACACACCTTTTCGACCACAGTCTGATGGACCGGTAGAAAGATTTAACTCCACCCTGCAGAAGATTCTGGCCAAAACAGCCGAGCGCTGACACGGGGACCTTAGGATCCCCTACGCTGTCATGGCTTACAGAGCAACCAGGCACAGCGCTACCAGTTTCACACCCAACTTCATGATGTTCAGCCGTGAAGTTAGTGAACCGGGGGACCTGGTATCTGGCCTGCCCACCGACCCTTAAACAGCTCCTTCTTCCCCTGAGTATGTCCAGCAAACTCCGGGAAAGTCAGAGTGGAGTTGGATCATCGGATTGCCAGAGATGCACTGGGGGAGTCAGTGAAGCAGCAAAAAGGAAGCCAAAGAGAGAAATGATAACAGAACAAATATACACACAATTGAAGTGTTTTTTCCACATACCATTTAATTATACACACTGAAGGCTATAATGCATTTCTATTGTTTCTTCTAACAATATGTTGAGTAAATCCAGAATGCCAGATGACATCTACAAGTGTTGTCATTCAGTTTGGGATCAAAGGCTGCAGCAGTTAGGTGCCCAGTGGCCTCTGCACTCTTAATTAATCCTGTGCATGTTCAGGTGTCATTGAGATTTTCTTTATTTTGTATTCTGACTGCAGGATTCTTATTAAGGGTTAAAGGTTTTCAGTTAAATAAACATGGACCTGATCTGACTGTGGTCGCTCTGCATCAGGATCTGCTGAGTTCCTTTTCTTTACCAAAGAGACTTTAGGCACTCGACACAAAATAACACAAGTAGATGAAAGTCTTTCTCACTCTACATCAGTTTATTTATTACAAGGTGACACGTGAGCTGTCTGAAGAACTTCTGCTAACCAACACAGAGGCATCCAAGGAAACAGAGTGACAGAAAGAAGAAGATATCAGGAGAGAAGAAGAATCCTTACACTGTAACTGTTTCATATAAACACTTTAAATTCAAACGTCATAGCTGATCCCAACTTACTGGTTCATATGTCAGCAACAAAACATCAATGTCAGAAAAGTAGAGACAGATTTATGTCTTTTATCTCTTTTTTGTCTTATATACACATTAGTGATGTGAAGTTGGAATCCTTTGGATCAGTTTTACCATTGCACAGAATTAGCATTTCTCTCCTGTGTGAATCATCATGTGTGTGGTCAGAGTCTCTTTCTGGTTAAACCTTTTACCACACTCGGAGCAGCTGAAGGGTTTCTCTCCTGTATGAACTAACATGTGTTTTGTCAGACTTCCTCTTAAGGTAAAACTTTTACTGCAAACAGAGCAGCTGAAGGGTTTCTCTCCTGTATGGACTAACATGTGTGTGATCAGATTTTGTCCTAGGGTAAAACTTTTACTGCAAACAGAGCAGCTGAAGGGTTTCTCTCCTGTATGAACTAACATGTGTCTGGTCAGAGTCTCTTTCCGGTTAAACCTTTTACCACACTCAGAGCAGCTGAAGGCTTTCTCTCCTGTATGAACTAACATGTGTGTGGTCAGACTTTGTCTAAGGGTAAAGCTTTTACTGCAAACAGAGCAGCTGAAGGGTTTCTCTCCTGTATGAACTAACATGTGTGTGGTCAGATTTCCTATTCGGGTAAAGCTTTTACTGCAAACAGAGCAGCTGAAGGGTTTCTCTCCTGTATGAACTAACATGTGTCTGGTCAGATTTCCTCTTAAGTTAAAGCTTTTACTGCAAAGAGAGCAGCTGAAGGGTTTCTCTCCTGTATGAACTAACATGTGTGTGGTCAGATTTCCTCTTAGGGTAAAGCTTTTACTGCAAACAGAGCAGCTGAAGGCTTTCTCTCCTGTATGAACTAACATGTGTCTGGTCAGATGCCCTATCTGGTTAAATCTTTTACCACACTCCGAGCAGCTGTGTTGTCTCTTACCAGTCTTTAGTTTCTTATTTTTCAAGTTTAATTCTGACAGATCTTCTCTTGTCTCTTTCCAATCATCACTGTCAACAGTCTCAGGTTCATAAGAGTCTTCAGTCTCGACCTCAGTCTCTGGTTGTAAACGTCTCTCTGGATCTGAGTCTCTCTCTGGTTCTGCTCCTCCACAGTCCTCTCCATCAACTCCTGTTTCCATCTGTTCAGTTTGTCTCTGATGAAGCTGTGAGGACTGAGGTTTCTCTTCATCATCTTCACTCTTCACAGAGACAGGAGTGAAGGGGAACTTGGTGGTATCAGCCTCCTCCAGTCCTTGAAGGTGTTCTTCCTCCTGACTGATCCACAGTTCCTCATGTTCTTCTTTAATGTGTTGGGGCTTAGTGTCCTCCTGGTCCAGAATGTGGCTCCACTCCTGCTGCTCAGGTGGAAGCTCTTCTTTACTCACCAACAGCTGCTGGACATCTGCAGGACACAGTAAACAAACATTAACGGTACTTAAACTGCTTTTTAAATATTAATAAGGGCTGTCAAATGATTTCATTTTTAAAGGCTGAAAATCAATAGTTCACTAGAATTGATCACATTTTAATCATGTTTGGAATTCACTCATTTTGCATTTAAAAAAACGTTTTTAATGCTTTTATTTTGTAATGCCTTAAGCTTAGGTTACTTTACTTCCTCTTCGGATACAAACCTACCTTTATTTTGAAAGAAAATAAGGAACTTGTCTAAGGCTGTGAAGATTGAGGTTTCTCATCATCATTAAGTCCTGGAGAGCGGGCAGCCAAGGTTCGAAACCGACCTGTGGCTCATTTCCAAAACGGCAACAGAAAGGCTGGCGTTATGTAAATGAGCCATGTGCTGCTGATCACTTCCTGATTATGTCAGATACTACCTCTTCACACACCAAAGTGCTGAGCTAGCTCAATCTTTAGGAAAGAATAAGATATGTGTCCAACAGAGAGTTTTTGCAATTAAATTGCAGAAATTGCAACAATTATTTGCATTTTTTTTAATACAAAAAATCAAGACTTTTTTCATTAAACTACGTTCTTACACACACTTTGATGTAGGGATGTAATGATTCACGAGACTGGGTTCGCGATACGATTCTTTCACGATTTATTTTACAAATTGAGACTGAAGAAACATTTTGAAATAACTGAAAAAGATTCCTTTAATTTATTCATGAAAACACCATGGGGGGTGGGGGGCACAGACCCTTAAAGGGATCATGGTGTTCATGTGTTTCTTTGAATAACAGCAGTCAAAACAATTATTTCAACTTTTAACGGTCTGTCTAGCTTAGTTTTTGTTCCTGCAACTCCCTTTTCTGAGCACCCCTGAATGCATCTCTCATTGTCTGAGCACCCCTGAATGCAGCATGGTCACAGCGCATTTTCTGAGTAATGGCAGAGAGAGAGACATGCCCAGAAAAGTCTGAAGTAAGCTAAGCGGCCTACTTTATTTTCTGATGGTTCTTGAGGACTTTTTATTATTGTGCACACCCAGGCCTCCGCTGGTGAAAGTGTGCTCACCTGTGTGTGTGTGTGTAGTGTCTCAGCTACAGACATCACACCCCCAGTCTCTTATTCTCATCTCAGGAGACTTGAATCACGCTTCCCTGTCTGCCACTCTCCCTACTTTCACTCAGTATGTTGACTGCCATACCAGGGACAATAAAACTTTGGACTTACTGTATGCAAACACCAAGGATGCATACAGATCATCACCCCTCCCCCCCTCTGGGCCGCTCAGACCACAACCTGGTGAGACTGCAGCCCATTTACATACCTATGGTGAAAAAACAACCCCCCACAACCAGGTATGTGAAGAAGTGGTCTAAGGAGGCCACTGAGGCGCTGCAGGACTGGAGGACTTTACACACCTTAAAGTTTGGGGATCTGGTAGAATTTAAGACTACACAAATAATGTGTAAAGCAAAAAATAAGCTGCTACCTGTAAACAGACAAAAAGTGTTCAAAGACAGAGAGGGGGGTTATAACTTTAGAGGGAAACTAAACTTGAAACAGCATTATGCTCGGACCAATTTGAAAAGTTCAGAAATGAGGAAGGAGAATGTAAATCTCACAGCTGTTAATGGCGCCTGTTCATTTTGTTCTTTTTTTTTGGTTTGTTTTGTTTTTCTTAATCACTCGATTGGAGTATTTTTTTTTGTATTGTCTGTTTAGTTTATTTGATTGGATTTTGCATTTGTTAATGGTGAAGAATGGGGGTAGGACTTGACAAGCCTAGGCTTCTTCTTATTCCTTTTTGAACGAGTCAAATGTGTATTATATTGAAATTGGCTTTTTATTTTATTTTTATTTTAATAAAATGTGTGTGTGTGTGTGTGACACAGAGAGCAGAGGAGAATTGTAAACGACCATGTAGAGACAGAAATGACATGATGCCGTCGTGTAAAGAAGATAGAATAAACTATCGTTTCTGAAGTGGAGGCTGGCTTGACCGCAGTCTGATGCAGAGGGTGGCCTGAAGTTTGTGTGCCCAAAGATACAATTGAATAGCATATTGTTAAGGTTTCTAAAACGTATCTCCAATAACCAGATCCGTTGCTGGATTCAATAGGTGAAGACTTAAAGAGTCTTTTAGTCCAGTAAACTCAATGATGTTGTTAGCAGGAGCTAGCTGCAGCTAACACTGTGCTGTGTGCGTCTGTGGAAGTTAGCTAAAGGCTCTGCTATCTGAAACATGAGCAGGAAACACGTTTCCAGCAGTGGAAAGAAAACCAACCTGTTCTCTGTAGCTTGATTTCAGGAGTTAAAATCACATCCAGCAGTTTTCTTTGTCGGTGGAGCTCCTCTTCGTATCCACTTGTTGTTCTTTCTTCTGTTATATCTCTGATAACCGCAGCGAGCAGCCGTCGACTGAATAACTCTTTAAGATCCTTAAACCCGGCCATCTTACACACATCCAAGAGTCACAGAGGGGAAACTCAACTCAGCGCTGACGTCTTTACAACTTTACTCTGATCATCTACTGTTACGTTAGCACCCTAACGATCATTAATAAACACACGGAGAATCACGTGTCTGCTCAGCAGGAACGTTTACTCACACCTTGTGTTACACACTCAATGGTCCGGGTGGAAACAACCCGCTTTAGTTCCCTTTACAGAACACCTCCCCTCCCTTTGACTTGCATTGTAACCACGCGGTTGACCTTTTTCCCGCCACCATATTGCTGTATTTAAAACTCTGGAAACCTATCTTTGTCTGTTTATCCTCATTCACCTCATTGAATAGTGTATGTAACACAGATTATGTCCAATGGGTGGCGCTGCTGTACATAATTATCATTGTCTTAAAACTGTGGAAAATACCGGTAGTGACTCTGCGCTGCACAGCTCCTCAGAAGTCTCACAGAATAAGAGCAAATGTCTGGGTAAAAAATAAAAATATATATATTCACATATCATTTATAGACCCTCTAACAATCATATTTTAGTTGAAGGAAATAAATTTGACAACAAAATATATATCTACGATTCCTCACAAAACATGGTTAACAGCTCGGTTGAGTTGCCAGTCTACGCAAACGGCCTGGCTCAAGTCACTCATTTCTTATTTTGTTCACCTTTTCTAACCATTGCTACTCATTTCATTTGTTGAATAAATTATAAGTTATTTTAACAAGTTCTACTCTCTGTGATGTTTACATATGAAAAAACTAAACATTTTGTTGCAGAAATGAAAGAAATCCATTCATATCCAAAGTAACCCTAAACAGTCAACCAGCTGGTTGACCTGCATATCTGCTTCCTGATTGAGTAATCCGAAAAATATAAACTGAAATGTTGCTTAATGAAGAGGCAGGAACACAATTTTACCAACAAATATTTTTTTGCAAATGGATTTCTTAGTGTGGAAGTCAAAGGGTTAAGTACGCATCCCCACCTGTGACATTTTCCAGCACTCACAGAGGTAGGATAGGATAGGATAGGATAATACTTTATTGATCCCCAGAGGGGAAATTCGGGCGTTGCAGCAGCACAGACAAGTAAACTCAAAATACACATTAAACAGAATAGATAAGATAAATAAAAATAAAAACAGGGGGTATATACAAGTACAAAATGAATGATGAAGTTAACTATGCATGGAAATTGAGACAGTATTTGCAGAGAATGACAAGATAAAGTGACAAGTGATGAATAACGTGACTTGGTATGATAAATAGCAGCAAGTAATGTAAACAGCAGAGACGAGAGGCAGTGTTGTACCACAGTAATGCAGAGTGCAGTTATATAATGTAGTATAGCAGGTTATCCAACACACAATACAAAAAACACAATGTTAGCAAATCTAAACACAATATAATATTAACTACAAAGTAATTAAGTACTAAAAGATATAAAAAATAAGAATGTTCTATATTGGTTGCCAAGCATTTACATTTTGAACCAGACAATATCACATCTGATAAAAATGGGAGATTTATAATTGTCTCAGGGAAACTATTTAATACAAAAGTTATCCTTGCCAATGTCTACGCTCCGAATGCTGATGATGTTAGCTTTTTTGATAGTTTTTTCTCTCTTCTCAATGGCCTAGACACACATTATCTAATACTTGGTGGGGACTTCAACTGCTGGTTGGACCCGACCCTGGATCGCTCTTCCAGCAGACCAGGGGTAGTGAGTAGATCTGCCTCATGTATCCAGTCTTTAATCTCTGAGTTTGGGATTTCAGTTATATTCCTCAACCCTAGAGCGAGACAGTATTCCTTTTTTTCAAATGTCCATCACACTTACTCCAGAATAGACAATATTTTTGTTGACAACAGACTAATTCCTCAGGTCCATTCCTGCACATATCACAGTATCGTCATATCTGATCATGCCCCTGTTGTGATGTCAATGCTATTTCCCAACGCTCCACGGCCTACGAGGGACTGGCGTCTCAACCCAACCCTACTTTCAGACCCCCAGTTTGTTAAATATATAGAAGAACAGATTAGCTTTTTCTTTGAAACTAACTGTACCCCGGATGTCTCTGCTCTTGTGGTCTGGGACGCATTTAAGGCCTACTTAAGAGGACAAATAATAGCATTCACTGCAAATAAGAAAAGACAGTCTCAGAAGGACCAACTGGAATTGATATCTAAAATCCAAGAAACTGATCGACAATATGCACTTAACCGAACTCCAGAACTATATAACCAACGATTGGAACTGAAAACTAAGTTTAACCTTCTCACCACTTACCAAACGGAAAATCTCTGGTTAAAAAGTAAAAGCACCTACTATGAACATAGTGAAAAAACTGGGAAATTGCTGGCTAATCAACTAAAGGGACTAAGGGCTAAACAACTTATAACAAGTATTCACACAGACAGTGGTGATACCACTCTAGACCCCACTAAGATAAATGATACCTTTAAAGGTTTTTACTCCCAACTGTATACCTCACAATTTAATGGTGACGATGCCGCTATTAAGGCCTTTCTTGACCCTTTGTCCACCCCAACCATTCCGCCAGAGTTGGTGGAGAAAATGGAGGCTCCTCTGTCTCAGGCGGAGATAGCCCTGGCTATATCATCCATGCAATCCGGGAAGTCCCCTGGCCCTGACGGCTTCCCAGCTGAATTTTTCAAGAAATTTTCAACACTCCTCTCTCCACGCCTTGCTACTGTCTTTTTTGAGTCTCTTAGGCGAGGCTCACTTCCTCAGTCGATGAATGAGGCTCGTATAACTCTTATAGCTAAAAAGGGTAAGGATCCCACATACTGTGCCTCGTACAGGCCAATCTCCCTGCTCAACACAGATGCAAAAGTCCTCGCTAAGACACTAGCACACAGGTTGGAGGAAGTTACCCCCTTAATAATAGCGCAGGGTCAGACTGGCTTTATAAAGAACCGACACTCCTTCTTCAATGTCCGACATTTATTTAACATTCTATACTCAAGCTCTAGTAATGTCCCCGAATGTGTCGTGACACTAGATGCAGAGAAGGCGTTTGATCGCGCTGAGTGGAAATATTTGTTTAAAGTTCTGGAAAATTTTGGATTAGGTCCGTTACCTATAGCCTCGATTAAATTATTGTATGCTTCTCCCATTGCTAAAGTTCAAACAAACAGCACAATCTCTCAGCCCTTCGCACTGGGTCGTGGAACCCGCCAGGGTTGCCCACTGAGCCCGAATCTCTTTGATCTAGCGATTGAACCGCTCGCAATGGCTCTTCAGAACAGCCAGGGTGTCTCTGGTATTTGGAGAGGGGGTACAGAGCATAGGGTGTCTTTATATGCAGATGGTCTCCTATTATATGTTTCAGACCCAAATACCTCGCTTCCAGCAGCTCTCTCCCTGCTTGAGCAATTTGGATCTATATCTGGATACAAGATCAATATGCACAAGAGCGAACTGTTTCCAATTAACAGACAGGCGTTTGACTTAGACTACAGTGGCATTCCATTCCAAATTGAAGAGAGACAATTTACCTATTTGGGAGTGGTTGCTACCCGACAATTTAAGAACATTTTGAAAGACAATTTTATAACCTTGTTAAACCAGGTCAGAACATCACTATCAAAGTGGTCCCCCCTCGCATTATCGCTCGCTGGGCGAATAAACTCCATAAAAATGAATGTTCTCCCAAAATTTACATATTTGTTTCAGTGTGTCCCAGTACTTGTTCCAAAATCGTTTTTTGTTTCATTGGATTCCATTATCTCCTCATATATATGGCAGGGCAAGAGGCCTCGAATTAGCAAAGCTCTGCTTCAGAGACCCAAAAGGGATGGAGGTATGGGGCTCCCTGATTTCCGTCACTACTAGTGGGCTACCAATATTCGTTGTATTGCTTTTTGGACTCGCTTTTATCTCCAGTCCGACGGTCCAGACTGGACATCCCTGGAGCTAAATTCATGCCGATTCATCTCCCTCCCTGTACTCCTCGGTGCGCCGCTTGACTGCCCCTTACCAAAATCACTGGATAATCCAGTGGTACGTCATACCCTTCGGGTGTGGACCCAATTTAGGAGATCCTTTCGATACGAATTCTTTTCCCTTCTGAGTCCGATTGCCTCAAATCATCTCTTCACCCCCTCGCGCTCTGACTCAACTTTTCGGACTTGGCATGAAAGGGGCATCAGATCGTTTGCGGACTTGTTTGAAGACGGTTGTTTTGTTTCCTTTAATCAATTGACTGAGAAATACAATTTACCCAAAACGCACTTCTTTCGGTATTTACAGGTCAGACAGTATGTTCGTTCGCACGTGCCTTGTTTCCCTTCAGTACCCATAGCTAACCCAATAGATACCTTTCTTTCCTTTGACCCACTGTCTAGAGGTGCGCTGTCCAAGTTACACAATATCATTTTGATGCTGATATGTTCACCACTGGACAAGATTAAGACGGCCTGGGAACAGGACTTGGGACATATCTCTGATGACCAATGGGATTCCATTCTTTTATCAATACATAAATCCTCAATCTGTGCTAGACACTGTCTACTTCAATTTAAGGTGGTCCACAGGGCTCACACGTCCAAGGTTAAGCTGTCCAGCATGTACCCCGATATAACTCCCACCTGTGACAAATGCAATTTGGGTGGCAGTAGCTCAGTCTGGGCGGCAGTAGCTCAGTCTGTAGGGACTTGGGTTGGGAACCGGAGGGTCGCCGGCTCAAGTCCCGGTGCGGACCAAATATGGAAGTTGGTCTGGCAGCTGGAGAGGTACCAGATCACTTCACTCAGCTCCGTCACTCTGACATCTCTCCATTAGTGCATGTCCATAGGATCCTGTTTCTGCATGTGTGTGTTCATGACCTACAGAGTGTAAAAACTAATATTTCCCTTTGCAGGGATCAATAAAAGTAAATCTTAAATCTTAATCTTAATTATATTGATGCTACCCTGATACATATGTATTGGCTATGTCCCAAATTGCAGAAATTCTAGCATGACATTTTTCATACTTTATCTACAATATTAAAGAAAAATATAAGCCTTAGCCCTACCCTTGCCCTGTTTGGTGTTGCTAGGGGAGATAACCCCCACCTGACTTCTACAGAACACCGCATGGTCGCTTTTGCCTTGCTCTTGGCCAGACGTGCAATCCTGCTGAAATGGAAGAGTGCTGCCCTGTCCACACTTGACCAGTGGCGTCAGGATGTAATGTCCTGTCTCAAACTTGAGATGTTACGTTTTTCTCTCAGAAGCTTGAGGAAGAAATTCTATGAGACATGGGAACCTTTCTTAACTTACTTTCATAACACTCAAACTAAATCATCATGAGATGAGCTTTGATCCGGCCCTTGACATAAAAAATAAGATCTGACTCTGTGTGGTGAGCCTTCATTTTTTAAGGACAGCTGGGGATGGGAGGGTGGGAAGGGCTATTGCACTTTATCAGGTATTACTGTCACTGCCACAGTGACAAGTCTTACTTGTTCTGCACATTTCTATACCATTTGTGGCATTGTGGAATATTACTGGCCAACCCTGGTGTTTTCTATGTTTCATTATTATTATTATTATTTTTGTATTTTGTGTTTATATGATGAAAACTCAATCAAGATATTTGAAATATAAGAAATAACAATGTGAATATATACAACCAGGATTTAACTAAGCATTACTAGTCTTAAATAGGAAGATTAAATATGGAAGATTGAATGTAAATGTGCAAAAACAGAGTCGGAAATGGTTGTAAATTAAATATGAAAGATTAAATGTAAATGTGCAAAAACAGAGTTGGAAATGGTTGTAAATTAAATATGAAAGATTAAATGTAAATGTGCAAAAACAGAGTTGGAAATGGACAGTATTGACATAAGTTAAAGTGCATGAGTGTGCAGAACAGATTACAGTATGGAGAGACAGATATTATCATGATGACAGTTCTCTGCTCGCATGAGGTGAACTGTTGTACAGAGTTATGGCCTTCGGTAAGAAAGATTTCTTGTATCTGTCCTTGTGACAGCGAAGTTGGATCAGTCTGTTAGAGAAGCTGCTCCGCTGTTTGTCCAGTAGGGTGTGCAGAGGGTGATCAGGATTATCCATAATGGATAACAGTTTGTTTAGAGTCCTCCTCTCTGTCACCACTACAAAAGAGTCCAGCTTGCAGCCTATCACAGAGCAGACCTTCTTAATAAGTTTGTCCAGTCTCTTAGTGTCACCAGCTCCAATGCTGCTCCCCCAGCAGACCACAGCAGAGAACAGTGCACTGGCCACAACAGACTGATAGAAGATCTCCAACATCTTGCTGCACACGTTGAAGGATCTCAGCTTCCTCAGAAAGTAGAGTCGGCTCATCCCCTGTTCTTGTACACAGCCTGAGTGTTGGCCTTCCAGTTCAGTTTGTTGTCTATGTTGACACCCAGGTACTTGTACTCCTCCACCACAGACACATCCTCTCCCAGGATGCACAGCGGTGGTAGCTCTCTCCTCTTCCTTCTGAAGTCGATCACCATCTCCCTGGTCTTATCCAAGTTCAGAATCAGGTGATTTCTTCCTGTCCACTCCACAAAGTAATCCACCAGCTCTCTGTACTCCCCCTCTTGCCCATCACTTATACACCCCACCACCGCAGAGTCATCAGAAAACTTCTGCAAGTGGCAAGACCTGGAGTTGTAATGAAAGTCAGAGGTGTACAAGGTGAAAAGGAAAGGAGACAGCACAGTCCCTGTGGAGCTCCTGTACTACTCTCCACCATTCCAGCCTGAACACTGCCAAGTCGGACAAACTGTGGTCTGTCTGTCAGGTAGTCAGTAATCCAGGAGGTGATGGACGAGTCCACACCCATCAACTGCAGCTTCTCTTCCAGCAGTTGTGGCTGGATGGTGTTTAATGCACTGGAGAAATCAAAAAAGGTGATTCTCACAGTGCAGCCGTTTCCCTCCAGATGTGAGTGAGCACGCTGCAGCAGGTAGATGATGGCATCGTCCACTCCCGGGTGTGGCTGGGAGGCAAATTGTTGAGGGTCAAGGGATGGTTTCACCTGCGGCCTGAGGTGGGTCAAGACGAGCCTCTCCAACACTTTCATCACATGAGATGTGAGAGCCACTGGTCGATAGTCCCTGAGGTCAGATGGTGTCGTCTTCTTTGGGACCGGGACCAAGCAGGACGTTTTCCACAGCACCGGTATCCTCTCCTGGCTCAGACTCAGGTTGAAGAGGTGTTGCAGAATCTCAGACAGCTGGCTGGCGCAGGTCTTCAGAACCCTTGGGCTGATGCCGTCCGGGCCTGGAGCCTTGCTAATGTTTAGTTTCTCCAGCTGTCTCTTCACCTGCCCAGTTGTAAGAGTCAGGGGGAGTTGGAGCAATTCACCTCAGAGGGGGAAGTGCATTCCTGTGGTGCGGGGCCAGAGTCCAAAGAGTTCACCATGGGGAGTTGGGGGGGAAGGAGAAAATACAAAGGGAGGCTGTAAGGTGTGAAGTACAGGGGTGTTGTTTGAGGTGGGTTGGGGGGAGGGAGAAAATACAGGGTGGGGGGGGGGGGGGGGTGCAGTGAGGTGTGAAGTTGTTAGGAAAACAGCGTACAGTCCGGGCCGGTAAAGCAGTGTTTTCACAGAATTTAATGTATTCTGTGATGCAGTCAGTCATGCTGTTAATGTCCTGTCCATGTGGCTCGCAGAGTACATCCCAGTATGTGGACTAAAAGCAGTCCTGCAGTGCCTCATTGCTCTCCTGTGTCCACCTCCTATCAGTCCTTGTGGTCAAAGGCTGTCTTTGGACCAGGGGGATATACTCTGGTGTCAGTAGGACCAGGTTGTGGTCTGATTTGCCCATGCTTAGTTTGAAGCTGTGAAACAGTAGAGTGAAGTGCATCACTCGCAGACTCGGCATCAGCTGACGGTGGGATGTAAACAGCTATAACAATGGCGTACGTGAGTTCCTTGGGCAGGTAATATGGGCGCATTCCAGCAGCTAACAGTTCAATGTCCGGGCTGCAGAGACGTTCCTTCACACTAACATGGCCAGGATTACACCATCTCTCACTCACATACAGTGCAATCCCTCCACCTTTCTTCTTACCGCTCTTAATAACGTCCCTGTCCCCCCGAAAACTCCTGAAGCCGGGTACCGCCACGCTGTGGTCCGGGATGTCCGAGTGCTGCCATGTCTCCGTGAAGCACATAATACTGCACTGGCAGTATTCCCACTGGTGCTGAACAAGCGCGTCGAGTTTGTCCGTCTTATTGCCCAAAGACCTCCCGTTCTAGGCTTATGTTTTTTCTTCTTAGCTCATCTCTTAGCTCCAGCTCTACAACCCCGGCGTCGCCTCCTCAGCTCCCCCGGAAATACAGGCCTTGCTCCGGGCAGTAGCACCTTGGAGAGCGCCATCAGCTGATCACGTGTGTACACAATGCCCTCACTCAGCTGTGCGCTGCTCTCCGTTACATAGAGTGTCCAAAGTAACAGAAAAACAGTGCAAAAAGTTCCAAGAGCAAAAGTAGCCATTTCCACACAATAGGTTAAACTAATACTCAAAAAACACACAATAAAAACAAATAATAACTAATCAAAAAATACGATATAACGACACGGACAACGGGAGCTGCTACAACCGGCGGCCACATCACACAGCGACGGAAGCGGAAGAAATTGTCAATCATTCAGCAAAGCAGGTGGACGGGCATTACAGCCTGAAAATGCCTTTTAGGAAAGAGCAGCCCATGCTTCCAAATAATCTATTGGTGGCCAAGCAAAGGATTCTTGGGCTCACAAAAAGTTTTGAGAAAGATGAACAGTTTCATCAGGAGTACGCAAACTTCTTCAATGACGTCATTGGTAAAAGATATGCAGAGAAAATCCCTCAACATCAGATGGACTGTGAAGAAGGAAAAGTCTGGTATATCCCCCATCATGGTGTTTACCATCCCAGGAAGAATAATTTGCGGGACCAGTGAAACAGGACCAGTATGCAAAAAGAAGGTGGAGACAGGTTCAATACATCTGGGATCTGTTCTGGAAGCGGTGGGTTCAGGAGTGCCTCCCTCTGCTTCAAGAACGGCAAAAGTGGAACAGAGAAAGGAGGAGTCTTGTGCCTGGAGACATTGTCATTGTCATGGATTCAACTGCCCCTCGTGGCTCTTGGCTGCTCGGCCGAGTGATCGAAAAACATTTCCTGACAAACATGGTGTTGTTCGGTCTGTTCGCCTTAAAACAAAGTCTAATGTGTTAGAAAGACCAGTCACCAAACTTTGTCTATTGAATGCAGCTGAAGATGTTTAATGATAATGCATTAATGGCATTGTTTTTGTTTGTGGCTCTTTGTTTGTATTTTGTGAATTGTTAGCTCCACTTGTCACTAACAATTAGGGACCGGAGTGTAAGAGCCATATTCATGTTTTTGGGTCAAGCTGTAAATCATTTTCACTATTGTGCCACTGGGTGTCGCTGTCCTATTGTTTAAGTCACAGGTATATATGTACGTCACTTGTCAAGGTACGGGAGGTGTTTGACCCCGGAAGGGCTTATGGTTTTTGACCGCTGAGGCGGCAGGCGGCATGGAGAAACCGCAGCTGTATTGTTTGTTTGTTTGTTTAGTTCAAAAGAATGGAAACTGATGGACGCTGTATTCACTTCATGGTGCTGCAATAAATGGATTGTATTATGCTGCAAACCAAAGACACGACTGCAGAAATCTTATTGATCGACAAACAGCAAACGGGATCGTATTGACCTACGACAGTACGGCGCGTCAGCCAGGTCACTCCTGGGAGTCAAAACAAAACGGCAGCTTTAGTATTAGACTAAGCTTCTATAGTGTCCCTCGTGTATGTTTTGTTTCGAGTGGGCGCGAGCCGTCGGCAGGTTTCACCCATTCCTCCATCTCCAAGTTCTCCTCGATTGTCTTCAGGACGTCTAAACTGATCGCGGTGCTGTGGGGGACGCACTGAGGAGAAACACAGACGAGCTCTGATGGAACAAACACCACATGACTTCAAATAACACGTGAACTTTATCATTCATGTGGAGGCAGAGCAATAACATAGAACACCTTGTTCTGGCTTCTGGCCTTACAATAAACTACAAATACACCAGCTGGTACCAGGAGATACGTTTTAAATAATTCACTACACATGAAATAAAACAGCAGCTTTGGTTTGAGCATCACTTCAGAGAACATGCGTCTCTGAGTCTATACGCACGCCGTGTGTTTGTCAGGAGACTTCTCAGAAAACATATTTATATTTTCATTTCATTGTACAGTGTTCCCCTTTGTTATTTTTTGTATTATATCTTTGCTTTAATACAGTGTATAGCTTCTGTACAGTTTATTTAAGCAAATTTACCCTCTTTAATGAGTTGCATTTCGTACTTTTCAAGCTCTATTTTTTTTTTTTGTTTCAAATGTTAAACCTGCATCAACAAAACGAGGTGTAATGCCTGCCCCTAAAAAAATTAGCTTTCATAGGATTGTTACTCATACACAGAAACCATTGTCAAAATTCCAAGTCAAGTCTGCCACTGATTAAATACCAAGTTTAAAAACCAACTTAACCAAACGTCTCAGAAAATGTAATGTAACAAGGTAATCAGTCCAACAAACAAAGAAAATATGCTGCTTTACTTTACAAGCTTTATGGAGACACCCCAACACCTACACTAATAACTAACTCACCTAAGCCTCACTTCTTCAATGGCTTGTCGAGCTCGAGGCGTCTCCCAAACTCGGACACCATCCCAGAAGACCACTGACCTAGTCACCTGAAACACACCGAATTTGGTGCACCCCCTCCCCAGAGTTACCACCAAAAATAAAAAAGGCAAAATAACAAAGTGGCAAGTCCTGCTTGCCTGGCGGCTTGCTGATCAGGGTGCTCAAAAATAAAACTCTTGTCAAACAAACCTTGTTACACCATTGTAATTTGAAATATCAATTAATCAAAATGACGGTCAAACTAACAAGTACAACTAATGCTCTGAAGAAAGTCAAATCTTTAAATCTTCAAACAAATTGTACCAGTAACAAGTCAGAGAGGATACTTACCACTCTGCACAGATCAAGTTCCAAACAAACTACAAAAAACAATCTGATACACAACTAATTAGATTTACAACTACCAAGTATCAAGCCAAATCCAAGTTCAGAAGTCAGACCAGCCCCATTTTCTCACAACCCAGGAAAAGCCTCCTAATCAAAGAAATGTGCAAACTGTAAATCAGTGGTGATTGTAATGGTGAATGTGTGTAGTGTTGACGAGAGAGAGACAGAGGCTGTATCTGAATTGCCAAGTACATACTCAATCTTTCAGTAGACAGTACCTACTATCCATGCTGTATACTGTTAGTACCTACTATTCAGTAGGAAGATATTTGTTCCTACTTCTTCTGATTCATTCAGTAAAGAAGTGATGTCATTTACATTTCCCGAACCGGCCGCATTCACCTGTTTTTTTTTTTTTTTTGTGTTTAGCTTTATTCAAGAAGAGTAATGCACATATACAGTCAGGTAAACAAAAAACAATATTACAATGTAAATCAAGTAAAAGGTAGATTAAATAACTAAATAACATACAATACATAAAGAAAAGTACAAATGAAAGACAGTAATATACAGAATATAAAATAAACCAATAAAAACACATTTAAAGAGTTAAATCATTATTTAAATAGAGGGGGAAAGGTTTTATAATAATGCAGACATTTGTTATATTTTCTGTTGTTAATTCAAAGTAGTGATTTCAGACGGGACTTTAACTCTAGATTAAAAATGGATTCTATTAATCCACGTTCGTTTATTTTGACCTGGAGGCGGACGTGAAGTGACGATTTACGTTTAGTTTCGCACTGCATTGTGGGTGGTAAAATACAATTCATTTCCTGAAAGCACGCATCCGATCCATATTGTATAAACCCCGGAAATTAGTATCCATACTGAAATGTTCAGTATGCTGAAGTGGACCCAAACAATGCATACTGAATGACCACAAAAGTTCAGTATACTGAAACTCCTACTAAAAAGTACTGCCTACTGAACTGTGGCTATTCGGGAAATGGCCCGAGAATAAGAAGCCACTTTAAATACTGAGGCCCTGTGTGCCCAGGTGCACAAAATCAAATGAAGTGGCTCCGCCCCTCTTTACCTGAAGGCAACCTGAGTGGGGAGAAACACAAGGCAGCAGAAAGAGCACTGACTGGGTGTGTGGTTATGGTGCACCACAAAGAGTGCACAGTGATCTGGGTCGGAACTTCGAGTCCGAGGTGTTCCAGAAAATGGGCTCACTGTTATTGAGAAAATGCACAACACACCTTTTCGACCACAGTCTGATGGACCGGTAGAAACATTTAACTCCACCCCGCAGAAGATTCTGGCCACAACAGCCGAGCGCTGACACGGGGACCTTAGGATCCCCTACGCTGTCATGGCTTACAGAGCAACCAGGCACAGCGCTACCAGTTTCACACCCAACTTCATGATGTTCAGCCGTGAAGTTAGTGAACCGGGGGACCTGGTAACTGGCCTGCCCCCGACCCTTAAACAGCTCCTTCTTCCCCTGAGTATGTCCAGCAAACTCCGGGAGAGTCAGAGTGGAGTTGGAGTTTTGTATTCTGACTGCAGGATTCTTATTAATGGTTAAAGGTTTTCAGTTAAATAAACCTGGACCTGATCTGACTGTGGTCGCTCTGCATCAGGATCTGCTGAGTTCCTTTTCTTTACCAAAGAGACTTTAGGCACTCGACACAAAATAACACTAGTAGATGAAAGTCTTTCTCACTCTACATCAGTTTATTTATTACAAAGTGACGCGTGAGCTGTCTGAAGAACTTCTGCTAACCAACACAGAGGCATCCAAGGAAACAGAGTGACAGAAGAAGATATCAGCAGAGAAGAAGAATCCTTACACTGTAACTGTTTCATATAAACACTTTAAATTCAAACGTCATAGCTGATCCCAACTTACTGGTTCATATGTCAGCAACAAAACATCAATGTCAAAAAAGTAGATACAGATTTATGTATTTTATCTCTTTTTTGTCTTATATACACATTAGTGATGTGAAGTTGGAATCCTTTGGATCAGTTTTACCATTGCACAGAATTAGCATTTCTCTCCTGTGTGAATCATCATGTGTGTGGTCAGATTTACTCTTTGGGTAAAGCTTTTACTGCAAACAGAACAGCTGAAGGGTTTCTCTCCTGTATGAACTAACATGTGTGTGGTCAGATGTTGTCTTAGGGTAAAGCTTGTACTGCAAACAGAGCAGCTGAAGGGTTTCTCTCCTGTATGAACTAACATGTGTGTGGTCAGAGTCTCTTTCCGGTTAAACCTTTTACCACACTCAGAGCAGCTGAAGGGTTTCTCTCCTGTATGAACTAACATGTGTCTGGTCAGATTCCCTTTCCGGCTAAACCTTTTACCACACTCAGAGCAGCTGAAGGCTTTCTCTCCTGTATGAACTAACATGTGTATTGTCAGACTTGCACTTTGGGTAAAACTTGTACTGCAAACAGAGCAGCTGAAGGGTTTCTCTCCTGTATGAACTAACATGTGTTTTGTCAGACTTCCACTTTGGGTAAAGCTTTTACTACAAACAGAGCAGCTGAAGGCTTTCTCTCCTGTATGAACTAACATGTGTCTGGTTAGACTTTGTCTTTGGGTAAAGCTTTTACTGCAAACAGAGCAGCTGAAGGCTTTCTCTCCTGTATGAACTAACATGTGTCTGGTCAGATGTTGTCTTTGGGTAAAGCTTTTACTGCAAACAGAGCAGCTGAAGGCTTTCTCTCCTGTATGAACTAACATGTGTTTGGTCAGATGTTGTCTTTGGGTAAAGCTTTTACTGCAAACAGAGCAACTGAAGGCTTTCTCTCCTGTATGAACTAACATGTGTCTGGTCAGATTCCCTTCCTGGTTAAATCTTTTACCACACTCCGAGCAGCTGTGTTGTCTCTTACCAGTCTTTAGTTTCTTATTTTTCAAGTTTAATTCTGACAGATCTTCTCTTGTCTCTTTCCAATCATCACTGTCAACAGTCTCAGGTTCATAAGAGTCTTCAGTCTCGACCTCAGTCTCTGGTTGTAAACGTCTCTCTGGATCTGAGTCTCTCTCTGGTTCTGCTCCTCCACAGTCCTCTCCATCAACTCCTGTTTCCATCTGTTCAGTTTGTGTCTGATGAAGCTGTGAGGACTGAGGTTTCTCTTCATCATCTTCACTCTTCACAGAGACAGGAGTGAAGGGGAACTTGGTGGTATCAGCCTCCTCCAGTCCTTGAAGCTGTTCTTCCTCCTGACTGAGCCACAATTCCTCATGTTCTTCTTTAATGTGTTGGGGCTTAGTGTCCTCCTGGGGGACTCCACTCCTGCTGCTCAGGTGGAAGCTCTTCTTTACTCACCAACAGCTGCTGGACATCTGCAGGACACAGTAAACAAACATTAACGGTACTTAAACTGCTTTTTAAATATTAATAAGGGCTGTCAAATGATTTCATTTTTAAAGGCTGAAAATCAATAGTTCACTAGAATTGATCACATTTTAATCATGTTTGGAATTCACTCATTTTGCATTTAAAAAACGTTTTTAATGCTTTTATTTTGTAATGCCTTAAGTTTAGGTTACTTTACTTCCTCTTCGGATACAAACCTACCTTTATTTTGAAAGAAAATAAGGAACTTGTCTAAGGCTGTGAAGATTGAGGTTTCTCATCATCATTAAGTCCTGGAGAGCGGGCAGCCAAGGTTCGAAGCCGACCTGTGGCTCCTTTCCAAAACGGACTATGATCAGACAGTATGTTGAACAGAAAGGCTGGCGTTATGTAAATGAGCCATGTGCTGCTGATCACTTCCTGATTATGTCAGATACTACCTCTTCACACACCAAAGTGCTGAGCTAGCTCAATCTTTAGGAAAGAATAAGATATGTGTCCAACAGAGAGTTTTTGCAATTAAACTGCGGAAGCAAGCGGAAATTGCAACAATTAGTTGCATTTTTTTTTAATATAACTCCATCTGACTACCCTGAGTACCCTGCCACCCCCCTCAACAACCCTCTCCTCCTCTTCTTCCTCCTCCACCGACGGCCTCTCATAACAGCTGATCAGGTGAGAAGTCAGCTGAGGAAGATCAAGGCGAGGAAGGCCAAAAGGTCCCGACAGCATCAGCTCCAGACTCCTGAAGGACTGTGCAGACCAGCTCTGTGAGGTTCTTCTGCACTTCCAAATATTACATTTCTGTATTATTTAAAATTTAACTTAGAACAGTAGTATATATATTTTTTGTCTGTCCGTATGTTCACGTCAACTCTGTTACCTCTGTTATAAAACTGCATTAAATCTTCCTGTGGTGGGAAACCTCTGGAAGACAGTGAGGTATGTCCATGTTTCTTCTCTCATTATTTAGTAATATGTTGAGAAATCATCAACAGTAGATTAATTCTTCGTCAAATCTGTTGTGTTAATATTCAGTGATTATCTCAGTCAATTGAAAAAGTATATATATGATAAAAATCTATTAAATTTGGTTTTAAGAAATGCTAGCTGATATCTGGTGTGAGGTTAGCATAAGGAGTAAAAGTACAAAATGGTGGAAAATGTCAACTCTGTTACTGTCAACTCTGTTTATGTTTTAAACAATTTGATCGTAACAGAGTTGACGATACGTAACAGAGTCACATATCACATTTAAGTATTTGGCAATAATTGATATTATTGATAATTATTATTGATTCTAGGTTATTTTACTGCAACAAGTACATCTGTGTTATACAATTTCAGGATAAGGAAGTCAGTCATTTATCTTCTAGGGAGATGAATCTTTCAGCAGCTGAAAGGCAGCAGCAGTACAGGGCCCGGCGAAATGCCGGAAAATAAAACGGGAGAACTCCAAATTACAAAGAGAAATCAAACAATGAAAGGTTTTGCTGAAAAAGAAAACAACTGCTGTCCGAAAATACCAGAAACGCATCCAGAGACTGACACCTGTGTCTGACTCCCCTCCATCAAAAACACAAAAACAAATAGGAAAACATAAAGTCCCTGCAGAAATTCAAAGAACTATCCTTTATCACAACGTGCTGACAGAAAATATAAAAAAGAAGTATCAAGACACAAAAGAAGAGAGAGTGTGTCAGATGATATCACGGATAAAAACCTACAAATTACAGAAAACAACACAGATCTCATTTGGTTTTTCAAGAAAGCGGTTTGGAAAGAAAAACCAAAGGGACCTGTCTTTTCAAAGAAGAAAATATAGATCCAGACAAAGCAAGCTCCAGAAGGAGGTAAAAGAATTCTTTTTGAGAGATGATCTCAGCCGCTTGACTGCAGGAAAAAAGTCAAAAAATCACAACAGGAAAAGCAAAAATGCAGAAAAGGTTTCTAAATGATACCATAAAGAACCTACATCACAAATTCATTCTTGAGAATCCATCAAGTCAGCTGTCATATGCACTTTTCTGTTTCATGCGTCCTTTCTGGGTTGTCCACCCATCCATGTCTGACAGAGAAACATGTCTGTGTAAAATTCACGAGAACTTATTCTTCATTGTGCAGAAGCTTCATACTCTCCAGCTTATTGGCACAACTGACTTCGAAATCATCTCCAACTCATTAAGTTGTGATGCTGCAAGCAAAGAATGTATGTATGGAGCATGTGACAAATGCAGAAGCAATGTCTATCAGTTCAGCAGTGACTATGATGCTGAAACACCGGTGAGGTTCACTCAGTTGACAACTGAACTGGCAGAAAGGAGGAAGAAAAACAAAGACAGTGAAAAAGAATCACAACCAGTCTGAATGACTGTAAAAAAGGAGATGGAAAGTTGTCTAGGAGACCTTAATGAGATGTTTCAAAACCAGCTGAGAGTTTTCATGAGACATCAATTCAACATCAAAACACAATACATTCACTACCGTCAGCTCAAGAAAAACATGAAATCTCACGAGTGTTTGATCTACATTGATTTCTCAGAGAATTATGCATGTAAATTGTCAGCAGAGATTCAGGCAGTTCACTTTGCATCCTCTTAGAAGCAGGCAACTCTACACACTGGGATCCTTCATGTGGGTGAAGTGGACAAACATTTGTGCTTTACATCCATCTCAGCATCAAAAGAGAAAGGTCCACCTGCTATATGGACACACCTGTCCCCTGTTCTGGACCACATAAAAACCCATCACCCATCAGTAACTGTCGTTCATTTTTTTAGTGATGGACCGTGTACCCAATACGGCCAAAAGGGCAACTTCTACTTGTTGAGCACGGAGTTGTACAAGAAGGGCTTCAAGAAAGGAATATGGAACTTCTTTGAAGCAAGGCACGGAAAGGGAGCTCCAGATGGAGTGGGTGGGGTTTTGAAAAGAAGAGCAGACAGATTAGTTAGTGCAGGGAAAGACATTCCAAATTCCATGCAGCTGTATGAGTGTCTTCTGAGTTCCCAGACCTCTAGAAAGCTGTTCTTTGTTGATGAGGAAGCTGTGGATAAAGCTGTGAAGAAGATGCCAAAAGTACTCCCAGTAGTTCCTTCGACAATGCGCCTTCATCAGCTGATCACTCTGACACCAGGAAAGGTCATCTACACAGATGTCAGCTGTGTCTGTTCAACTAGGCAGATACTTGAGTGTGCATGTCACAACACACAAAGGTTTGAATTTCATGTCCAGCCCAGCCTTTATGTCCCCACTGAAGAGCAACAAGTGCAGGCAACACATGACATCATGTGGGACGGCAGAAATGTCATTGGCCAGTGGTGTGTCATCAAATATGATGATGACATTTATCCTGGGACCATTATCGAGGTCAACGGGACCCATGCAAAGGTCAAATGCATGCACAATGTGGGGAGGAATCGCTTCTTTTGGCCAAACCGCGACCATACCTTGTGGTATCTCTTCGACGATGTCCTCAGAATCATTCCACAACCAACCGCTGTGACGGGACGTCATGTGGAGATAGACCCAGAAATATGGGCCGAAATTGCTGCAGACTAGCTCAAAATAGTGAAACATGGATGCCACGTTTCCTGAATGCATAATGGTCTTGGATGCAGGGTTCTAAATTAACTTTTTTGATCACCAGCCAATCAGAATTGTGTTTTATTGTGTTTGCCACTGGTTTTGGGCTTAGTTCTTGGCTGTCAGTATTGTACGAGACACACACCGTTATTATTCAGATTCCTGAAATATTTATATCCCAGATGTATTATTTAGGATTAAAAAATGTTTCTGTATATAAAATGTTGTTTAAATGTTCAAATTAAGCCGCAAGTTAAAGTGAATGTGTAATAGTTTTTTGGTCTTTTAACTATGAGTGGTCAACTCTGTTATGCACGTCATCTCTGTTACCATCAATGTCAACTCTGTTTGTGTTATGTTTTGATTTAAAAATGATGATTCTGATTCTGAAGTGGAGGCTGGCTTGACCGCAGTCTGATGCAGAGGGTGGCCTGAAGTTTGTGTGCCCAAAGATACAATTGAATAGCATATTGTTAAGGTTTCTAAAACGTATCTCCAATAACCAGATCCGTTGCTGGATTCAATAGGTGAAGACTTAAAGAGTCTTTTAGTCCAGTAAACTCAATGATGTTGTTAGCAGGAGCTAGCTGCAGCTAACACTGTGCTGTGTGCGTCTGTGGAAGTTAGCTAAAGGCTCTGCTATCTGAAACATGAGCAGGAAACACGTTTCCAGCAGTGGAAAGAAAACCAACCTGTTCTCTGTAGCTTGATTTCAGGAGTTAAAATCACATCCAGCAGTTTTCTTTGTCGGTGGAGCTCCTCTTCGTATCCACTTGTTGTTCTTTCTTCTGTTATATCTCTGATAACCGCAGCGAGCAGCCGTCGACTGAATAACTCTTTAAGATCCTTAAACCCGGCCATCTTACACACATCCAAGAGTCACAGAGGGGAAACTCAACTCAGCGCTGACGTCTTTACAACTTTACTCTGATCATCTACTGTTACGTTAGCACCCTAACGATCATTAATAAACACACGGAGAATCACGTGTCTGCTCAGCAGGAACGTTGACTCACAACTTGTGTTACACACTCAATGGTCCGGGTGGAAACAGCCCGCTTTAGTTCCCTTTACAGAACACCTCCCCTCCCTTTGACTTGCATTGTAACCACACGGTTGACCGTTTTTCCTTCTTCTTCTTTGGATTTTATTGGCAGCTGGCATCCAAAAAGTTGCATTACTGCCATCTGCTGGATTTAATTATCACTCACATTCCTATATCCTCCTCAATAAACCTGTTCTCAAGAGAGATTTAAACAAGCATCTTCTCCTTTCCCTCTCCCCACACTCTGATGTGGATTCCCTTGTTGTTGATATGTTTGATGATGAAGAAATTCTCCGTTGACACTGACTTGCTTACATAATGATCATTTTATTGACAAACAAGTTACAGCATCGCCAGGCTCGCCATGGTTTGACCTGGGAGAGACACAGCCAAAAGTGATCTCCCCCCGAACACACAGAAACTCTGGTATTTATGGACACACCCCACAGGAGAACAACATGGGGACATCTGTTTGTTTTCAGGACACCCCTCTTACTACAACTGCGGGGGTTTCTGTCTTAGATATATGTATGTCATAAACTCAAAGGACAACACAGGTCACAGATACAATCTCTTGTCCCGATGTCCCTGGGCAACTCTCTGGACACAGGGGCCCCATTGTACACATTCCACTGAGAGGGCTCCTAAATCTCCTTCAGATACTATCTCCAGATGCGCCCGTTGTAAACTTATAGTATCTCTGTCCTGGTTACAACAGACACTTCAACTCCAAAATACTTTTTACATCTCTTCTTACGAGTCCCTCTCTCTCCATTTCTGACATCATGTTCTGTCTATGTGCTACATACTTTCTACATTTAATAACTACATGTTCAACTGTTTCTGCTAGATTGCATATCTCACAAAGACCAGATGGATGTTTTCCAGTGATATGTAGAGAGCTATTTAAATGACTGTGACTGATTCTTAACCTGGACATTACGACCTCCTCTCTTCTGTTGCTCCCTCTGTATTTTACTTTATCTATTTCCCTCTGAATTGAATATAAATGTCTTCCCTTTGTCTGATTGTTCCAATATTGTTGCCATTCCTGTTTGATTTTATTCCATGTGACTCGTTTCCCCTCTGACTGAGATCATTTGATGTTAATATCAATCCTCTCTTTCTTTACAGCTTCCTTTGCCAACCTGTCCACCTTTTCATTTCCTGCTATACCTGAATGTGCTGGAACCCACATGAACATCACATCTGTCCCCTGTTTAACCACCTGGGAATGTGTAAATATGATTTCATATAATACATCTTGACGACTGTGAGATGATCCTGATTGAATACTGTATAAAGCGCTGACTGAATCACTGCATATCAGCACTTTCCTTCCTTTGATTTGCTCAACACATTCTAATGCAACTAAAATGGCGTACAACTCTACTGTGTACACGTTCAGGAAATCTGACATTTTCTTCACTACTTCAACATGGAGTTTTGGGATAAACAGACCTTTTTCCCACCACCGTATTGCTGTATTTAAAACTTTGGAAACCTATCTTTGTCTGTTTATCCTCATTCACCTCATTGAATAGTGTATGTATATAGTGTATTATGTCCAATGGGTGGCGCTGTTGTACATAATTATCATTGTCTTAAAACTGTAGAAAATACCGGTAGTGACTCTGCGCTGCACAGCTCCTCAGAAATCTCACAGAATAAGAGCAAATGTTCAGGTAAAACAAAAAATATATATTCACATATCATTTATAGACCCTCTAACAATCATATTTTAGTTGAAGGAAATAAATTTGACAACAAAATATATATCTACGATTCCTCACAAAACATGGTTAACAGCTCGGTTGAGTTGCCAGTCTACGCAAACGGCCTGGCTCAAGTCACTCATTTCTTATTTTGTTCACCTTTTCTAACCATTGCTACTCGTTCAATTTGTTGAATGAATTATAAGTTATTAAGATCTTCTCTCTGTGATGTTTACATATGAAAAAACTGAACATTTTGTTGCAGAAATGAAAGAAATCCATTCATGTCTAAAGTAACCCTCAAGAGTCAACCAGCTGGTTGACCTGCACATCTGCTTCCTGATTGGGTAATCCGAAAAAATATAAACTGAAATGTTGCTTAATGAAGAGGCAGGAACACAATTTTACCAACAAATAATTTTTTGCAAATGGATTTCTTAGTGTGGAAGTCAAAGGGTTAAGTAAGCATCCCCACCTGTGGCATTTTCCAGCACTCACAGAGGTAGGATAGGATAGGATAGGATAGGATAATACTTTATTGATCCCCAGAGGGGAAATTCGGGCGTTGCAGCAGCACAGACAAGTAAGCTCAAAATACACATTAAACAGAATAGATAAGATAAATAAAAATAAAAACAGGGGGTATATACAAGTACAGAATGAATGATGAAGTTAACTATGCAGGGAATTGAGACAGTATTTGCAGAAAATGACAAGATAAAGTGACAAGTGATTAAAGTGACTTGGTATGATAAATAGCAGCAAGTAATGTAAACAGCAGAGAAGAGAGGCAGTGTTGTACCACAGTAATGCAGAGTGCAGTTATATAATATAATTGTAAGAGCCAATATGCAAATTATTGATTAATACTAAATATCTAGTTAAAAATGATTAAAATCTCATAACAGTAATTTCATGTAAATTCATAATGTTTAAAATTGTTTTATAGGCATAATTTAGTCATTTATAAATGATAAAAAGGTTATTGTTTATATTTTTGGATGTTTATGTTATGACAGCACTGCGTAGTTAAAGTTGTGACGGAGGTGACGTAAGCAGTTTGGAGTCCGATATTGATAGAAGCTACACAGTTTTTTGACCGTGCGTTAAACCTGTATTTTACTTTTAAGTTTTTTCAGTAAACCTTTAAAACGAAGGAAAGTTGTCCTGTCTTTTCGCTCGCGTTGCAAATACTGTGAGTTGACTCCAAAAAGTGGTACAGAGGACGAAGAAAGAGACGGAGTGCCACGACAATAATGTAGTATAATATAATATTATATAGTGCAATATGAACAATATAATGTAATATAATAGAATGTTATAAAATATAGACTAATATAATAAAAATATATAGAATGTACAGTATATATATATATATATATATATATATATATATATATATATATATATATATATTGATGCTAAATAATAATAATACAATAATACAATGTTAGTAATGATAATAATGAAGCAAGTCATGTGGGTAGTGTTTTATGGGGGTGAAGTTTTGTGTCAGGACGGATTGTTATTGTTGTCATAGGCTGCTGTTGTACAGTCTTATGGCAGTGGGCACAAAGGAGCACCTGAAGCGCTCTGTTTTGCACCTGGAGGGATGAGGCGTTGGCTGAAGGAACTGCCCATCTGCCACAGCTCACCATGTAGAGGGGTTATCCAGGGTGGATAAGATTTTATCCTTCATCCTCCTCTCACCCACTGACTCCAAAGTGTCCAGATCAAGACCCACTACAGAGCGGGCCTTCCTCACCAGCTTGTTCAGCCTGTTTGCATCACCAGTCTTGATGCCATCCCACCAGCACGCCACAGCAAGAAAGAGGGCACTAGCCACCACAGACTGGTAGAAGGTCTTCAGGAGTCTGTTGCAGACACTGAACAGTCCTCTGTACTCCTTCTCGTCGTCATCAGTGATGCACCCAACAATGGAGGAGTCGTCGGAAAACTTTTGAGGTGGCAGGAACCAGAGTTAAACCTGAAGTCTGATGTGAAGAGAGTGAAGAGAAAAGGTGCCAGAACAGTTCCTTGAGGTACTCCTGTGTTGCCCGTCACTACATCAGAGACACAGCCGTCGACTCTGACATACTGTGGCCGGCCCGTGAAGTAGTTGAAGATCCAGGCTGAGTTGTCAGGGCGCAGCTGCATATCCAGCAGTTTGTCCCTCAGGAGGCAGGGCTGGATGGTATTGAAAGCACTGGAGAAGTCAAACAACATGACTCTCACAGTGCTTCCCTGCGTCTCCAGGAGTGACAGGGCTTTGTGGGTCAGGAAGATGATAGCGTCCTCCACACCAATGTGCCTCTGATATGCAAACTGCAACGGATCCTGGAAAGCAGTGAGCAGGGTCCTCAGGTGCTGGAGAACCAGCCTCTCAAATGTCTTCATGACATGTGACGTGAGTGTCACAGGTCTGTAGTCATTGAGAGCGCTGGGACGACCTTTCTTTGGAACTGGGACGATGCAGGAGGTCTTCCACAGGTCAGGCACCTTCATCAGCCTCAGGGAGAGGTTGAAGAGGTGCTGAAAGACTCCTGCAAGCTGCCCAGCACACACCTTGAGGATCCTGGGACTGATGTTGTCTGGTCCACTAGCTTTTCTGATGTGGAGTCTGGAGAGTTCTCTTTGTACCTGGCTGGTAGTAAGAGTTAGAGTGGGACAGTGAGCGGGGGAGGGGTGTAGAGAACTGTCTATTGTCATGCAGGTCCTTAAGGGAGGGAGCAGGGGGTTGAGGGTGAGGGTGGGCTGTCCTTTGAAGTTGCTGGTGAGGAGCTGAGAGAGGGGGGGGTGAGGTGGTTAGGACCTTGATGGGAGGAAGAGCAGAGTCTCCAGCAGAGGTGTGAATGGGGGCTGAGGTGGTGGGGGGAGACCTAGACCCACTATTCGAGCTCACTGGGTCGGGGGATGTGTCAAACCTACTGAAAAAAAGGTTCAACTCAGCAGCAAATACTGGGTCTCCTTTAATTCTGGGTTCCGGCCTGCTGCAGCCCGTCATCTGCTTCATGCCATTCCACACCTCCTTTGAGTTGTTCATCTTGGCCTCAGTCTTGTCCTTGAAGTTGTTCTTGGCCTCTCTCAGCTTCTTCTTTAACTCCTTTTGGACAGCCTTGAGCTCCTCACGATCCCTAGTCATGAAGGCCCTCTTCTTTCTGTTGAGGAGAGCTTTAATGTCTTTATTGATCTATGGTTTGTTGTTTGAGAAGCAGCAGACCTTTTTGGTAGGGACTATGGTGTCCTCACAGAAACGGATGTAGTCTGTAATACAATGAGACAGACCTTCAATGTCATCACCATATTCCTCCTTAAACAGTTCCCAGTCTGTGACATTGAAGCACTCCTGCAGGGCCTCCTCTGTATCCTTAGACCAAACCTTCAAAGTCCTTGTGTTGGCCACCTGCTGCACTCTTAATTAATCCAGTGCATGTTCAGGTGTCATTGAGATTTTCTTTATTTTGAATTCTGACTGCAGGATTCTTATTAAGGGTTAAAGGTTTTCAGTTAAATAAACCTGGACCTGATCTGACTGTGGTCGCTCTGCATCAGGATCTGCTGAGTTCCTTTTCTTTACCAAAAGAGACTTTAGACAGTCGACACAAAATAACAAGTAGATGAAAGTCTTTCTCACTCTACATCAGTTTATTTATTACAAGGTTACTGTGGCCAAAGGAGCCAATTTGGGTTGTTTGTTGTTGCTCCACCTCGGAACATGAATTACACGTTTTAGCGCACGCGTCAGTTTGTAGAATGACTTGTTATTCTTTCTGTGAAGTTTGGGGATGCTTCTTTTGAAACATTAATATTTTGCTTCAAACTTAGTTCATGACTTATTATCGCATTACAAATTATATTTTCCTTCATAAGAAACTTGAAAGGAGCAATATGTAACTCTTACACCTAGTGTTTAAAACTGGTACTGCAGTCCAAATTCAAAATAACTGATAATTAGATAAATACGAAGCGTACGACGGAGGATTAGGGCCACGTCATTTTTTTTTTTAATTTCGAGATTAAAGTCGTAAATTAACGAGTTCGAGACCAGCCTGCGCAAAAATGATGAGAGGAGAACCCTTAAAGTCTTTAAAGAATAAAGTCATTATTTTATCTATATCAGAAGAGCATCCTGTTCTCAGATGACAAACATGGATCATCTTGTCCTAAATGTTTCAATAATAAGGAAATAGGATACTTCCTTGTGTAGTCAGTAAAAACAGTTCAAGAGAAGTTTTCACTTCAACTTGCAAGACCTTGTTTATCTGTAAAATGATGAACAGGACACAAACTGTCTCTACACATGAGACACTTTAACAAGGCAGACCGATAACAGACACAAATAGTTGTTTTGGGGCTTTACTTATGCAGATATGAAACTACACATGCATCATCATCTTCACATTGTCTTTAAAATATCAGCACCCTGAAAAGAAAGAAACTGTGGCTTTTCCGAATAAAATAGGTAGGCTACTTTAAGAGTTCTACTTTCATCATTTTCACGCAGGCTGGTCTCCAACTCCAACAAAAGTTTCTTTCCGTGAAGAGCCGCCCTCTCTCCTGTCTGCTCTGTGAGAAGTTCAGCCTGAACACCTCAAACACTCACAGACAGACACACTTACACCTCAAACACTCACGGACAGACACACTTACACCTCAAACACTCACAGACAGACACACTTACACCTCAAACACTCACAGACAGACACACCTACACCTCAAACACTCACAGACAGACACACTTACACCTCAAACACTCACAGACAGACACACTTACACCTCAAACACTCACAGACAGACACACCTACACCTCAAACACTCACAGACAGACACACTTACACCTCAAACACTCACAGACAGACACACAGAGAGACTGAAAATGTCTCCACTGTCTTTATTCGTCTTCTTACTGATTTCTCGTGTCTTTGGTTTGAATGAGGCGATGTCCGCGCATGCACCGAGGATGAGATTCTCAAACACAGGTAGGAATTCTTCTTCTTCTTCTTCTACATCTGCAAATCATTTGTGTGGATGATTCCTTTAGAGGTGACAGGACGAGTTTTGGTCAAACGAGTGACAGTGTGATGAAGCTGCAACTTTAGGGGAGACCGGGGTCGGTTGTCACACTTTTCACTCTCTTCTCAGAGTGGAGAGGGAGCAAGGAGGAGCAGTACATGAAAACAGACACTTTTTTCGGACTTTAGCTATTGTGAACGTACAAAAGTAGGTACATAGATTAAATATACGAACCCCAAAAAGGGCAGAATATGGGCTCTTTAAATGTATCATCTATTGTATTTGGTTTGAAGTCTCTATCGCTTGCATTTCTCTCAATTTCCAAACAGTACACAGTTAGAAGTTATCTTCTTCAGACTATAATTAAAGCAGTTTTCTCACTTGTGTCTCCGTCCGTGTTCTGCTATCTTGGCTCTGTCCGACGCCATATTTCAGTCTTTACGACATTCTTAGGTTTAAGTAACTTAAAGTAATGCATAATAGATCTATAGTTAATTCTTCTTCTTTTTTAATTATTTACCAGGTTTACACCACATGAGGGATTTCCTACCTATAGCACAATCCGAAACTGAAACTCCTCTCCACCTTGTGTCTTCGCTGCCGTTCCCCCTTGGACGCATGAGTTTTCCAAAAGTCTCCTTCAAGCAGCTTCTCCTCCAAGTCAGCATTGTGAGATCTTGGGATCTGTATATCCAGGGCCTTACCGGCTGCATATGCGTCTTCATAGATGTCTATTTGGTCTTTTTCAAACACCCTGAGCTCTCTGGGTAGATTATGTGGGATTTCACCTGTCTTTCCTGCAAGTGTTTTCTGATTGGGTGCAGTCGGTTTCGTTCCTGTTGGATTTGAAGTCCTGTTCAAAAAAGATTCTTGTGCCCTGCAATAGGATTTCTCTTTTCCCCCAAGCCAATCTGTTGTCTTGTGTCCTAGTCAACCAAAGAGACAACAATCGAGCGTGGTCGAGGGCCAGAATACGGTACAGAGCACTATGTGAGCACAGCAGCTATTAAGACAACATCCACTAATGCAATTTTAATAGAAGCTGACGAGACACCTCTAGAGTTAAGGAGAGAAAAACTTACACTTGTGTACTGGTGGAGAGGAAGACCCTTATGGAGTTAGATGACTTAATCAGATTGACTGATAGCTAGGCTAATCGCTGTCTGCGCAGATGCAACGCTAAAGTGATCACATTAAATCATACCCTTGAATCTACTCTACTGTAATTGGCTGAATAGGAAGGAGACATCTGATTGGCTACAGAATTTCCCTGCTGAACAAAATGCATTTGTGAATCTAACCACGGCAGAGGAGTCACAAAAATCCCACACACAAATGCAGTGAGGTTCACAAGTGACAGTTTGTAAATGCAGACTGAACAGTTTATACATTTGTGGATTTCTATTACACATATACAAAACTATAAACATTTGTGTGTGAATCAGAAATACATTTGTGAATCTTATTTTTTTATTTGTGGATTTGTTTTAAATTTATATAGAATGAAGAATATTTGTGTGTGCATTGAAATACATTTGTGAATTCTTCTGTGTGCATTTGTGAATATTGAGACTGATCTCACTCCATAGACCCTGCAACAAAGACTATCCAGAGTTGTTGGGAATACTCCAGGTTCCAGAGGTGAGGATTTGGATGGAAAAGGAATGACTGTGCAAAAACATATATGCAGAGAAAATCCCTCAACATCAGTTGGACTGTGAAGAAGGAAAAGTCTGGTATATCCCCCATCATGGTGTTCACCATCCCAGGAAGAATCATTTGCAGGTTGTGTTTGTGAAACAGGACCAGTATGCAAAAAGAAGGTGGAGACAGGTTCAATACATCTGGGATCTGTTCTGGAAGCGGTGGGTTCAGGAGTGCCTCCCTCTGCTTCAAGAACGGCAAAAGTGGAACAGACAAAGGAGGAGTCTTGTGCCTGGAGACATTGTCATTGTCATGGATTCAACTGCCCCTCGTGGCTCTTGGCTGCTCGGCCGAGTGATCGAAACATTTCCTGACAAACATGGTGTTGTTCGGTCTGTTCGCCTTAAAACAAAGTCTAATGTGTTGGAAAGACCAGTCACCAAACTTTGTCTATTGAATGCAGCTGAAGATGTTTATTGATAATGCATTAATGGCATTGTTTTTGTTTGTGGCTCTTTGTTTGTATTTTGTGAATTGTTAGCTCCACTTGTCACTAACAATTAGGGACCGGAGTGTAAGAGCCATATTCATGTTTTTGGGTCAAGCTGTAAATCATTTTCATGATTGTGCCACTGGGTGTCGCTGTCCTATTGTTTCAGTCACAGGTATATATGTATGTCACTTGTCAAGGTACGGGAGGTGTTCGACCCCGGAAGGGTTTATGGTTTTTGACCGCTGAGGCGGCAGGCGGCATGGAGAAACCGCAGCTGTATTGTTTGTTTGTTTGTTTAGTTCAAAAGAATGGAAACTGATGGACGCTGTATTCACTTCATGGTGCTGCAATAAATGGATTGTATTATGCTGCAAACCAAAGTCACGACTGCAGAAATCTTATTGATCGACAAACAGCAAACGGTATCGTATTGACCTACGACAGTACGGCGCGTCAGCCAGGTCACTCCTGGGAGTCAAAACAAAACGGCAGCTTTAGTATTAGACTAAGCTTCTATAGTGTCCCTCGTGTATGTTTTGTTTCGAGTGGGCGCGAGCCGTCGGCAGGTTTCACCCATTCCTCCATCTCCAAGTTCTCCTCGATCGTCTTCAGGATGTCTAAACTGATCGCGGTGCTGTGGGGGACGCACTGAGGAGAAACACAGACGAGCTCTGATGGAACAAACACCACATGACTTCAAATAACACGTGAACTTTATCATTCATGTGGAGGCAGAGCAATAACATAGAACACCTTGTTCTGGCTTCTGACCTTACAATAAACTACAAATACACCAGCTGGTACCAGGAGATACGTTTCAAATAATTCACTACACATGAAATAAAACAGCAGCTGTGGTTTGAGCATCACTTCAGAGAACATGCGTCTCTGAGTCTATACGCACGCCGTGTGTTTGTCAGGAGACTTCTCAGAAAACATATTTATATTTTCATTTCATTGTACAGTGTTCCCCTTTGTTATTTTTTGTATTATATCTTTGCTTTAATACAGTGTATAGCTTCTGTACAGTTTATTTAAGCAAATTTACCCTCTTTAATGAGTTGCATTTCGTACTTTTCAAGCTCTAGTTTTTTCTTTTTTGTTTCAAATGTTAAACCTGCATCAACAAAACGAGGTGTAATGCCTGCCCCTAAAAAAAATTAGCTTTCATAGGATTGTTACTCATACACAGAAACCATTGTCAAAATCCCAAGTCAAGTCTGCCACTGATTAAATACCAAGTTTAAAAACCAACTTAACCAAACGTCTCAGAAAATGTAATGTAACAAGGTAATCAGTCCAACAAACAAAGAAAATATGCTGCTTTACTTTACAAGCTTTATGGAGACACCCCAACACCTACACTAATAACTAACTCACCTAAGCCTCACTTCTTCAATGGCTTGTCGAGCTCGAGGCGTCTCCCAAACTCGGACACCATCCCTGAAGACCACTGACCTAGTCACCTGAAACACACCGAATTTGGTGCACCCCCTCCCCAGAGTTACCACCAAAAATAAAAAAGGCAAAATAACAAAGTGGCAAGTCCTGCTTGCCTGGCGGCTTGCTGATCAGGGTGCTCAAAAATAAAACTCTTGTCAAACAAACCTTGTTACACCATTGTAATTTGAAATATCAATTAATCAAAATGACGGTCAAACTAACAAGTACAACTAATGCTCTGAAGAAAGTCAAATCTTTAAATCTTCAAACAAATTGTACCAGTAACAAGTCAGAGAGGTTACTTACCACTCTGCACAGATCAAGTTCCAAACAAACTACACAAACAATCTGATACACAACTAATTAGATTTACAACTACCAAGTATCAAGCCAAATCCAAGTTCAGAAGTCAGACCAGCCCCATTTTCTCACAACCCAGGAAAAGCCTCCTAATCAAAGAAATGTGCAAACTGTAAATCAGTGGTGATTGTAATGGTGAATGTGTGTAGTGTTGACGAGAGAGAGACAGAGAATAAGAAGCCACTTTAAATACTGAGGCCCTGTGTGCCCAGGTGCACAAAATCAAATGAAGTGGCTCCGCCCCTCTTTACCTGAAGGCAACCTGAGTGGGGAGAAACACAAGGCAGCAGAAAGAGCACTGACTGGGTGTGTGGTTATGGTGCACCACAAAGAGTGCACAGTGATCTGGGTCGGAACTTCGAGTCCGAGGTGTTCCAGAAAATGGGCTCACTGTTATTGAGAAAATGCACAACACACCTTTTCGACCACAGTCTGATGGACCGGTAGAAAGATTTAACTCCACCCTGCAGAAGATTCTGGCCACAACAGCCGAGCGCTGACACGGGGACCTTAGGATCCCCTACGCTGTCATGGCTTACAGAGCAACCAGGCACAGCGCTACCAGTTTCACACCCAACTTCATGATGTTCAGCCGTGAAGTTAGTGAACCGGGGGACCTGGTAACTGGCCTGCCCCCGACCCTTAAACAGCTCCTTCTTCCCCTGAGTATGTCCAGCAAACTCCGGGAGAGTCAGAGTGGAGTTGGCTCATCGGATTGCCAGAGATGCAGTGGGGGAGTCAGTGAAGCAGCGAAAAGGAAGCCAAAGAGAGAAATGATAACAGAACAAATATACACACAATTGAAGTGTTTTTTCCATATACCATTTAGTTATACACTGAAGGCTGTAATGCATTTCTATTGTTTCTTCTAACAGTATGTTGAGTAAATCCAGAATGCCAGATGACATCTACAAGTGTTGTCATTCACTTTGTGATCAAAGGCTGCAGCAGTTTTGTGCCCAGTGGCCTCTGCACTCTTAATTAATCCTGTGCATGTTCAGGTGTCATTGAGATTTTCTTTATTTTGTATTCTGACTGCAGGATTCTTATTAATGGTTAAAGGTTTTCAGTTAAATAAACCTGGACCTGATCTGACTGTGGTCGCTCTGCATCAGGATCTGCTGAGTTCCTTTTCTTTACCAAAGAGACTTTAGGCACTCGACACAAAATAACACAAGTAGATGAAAGTCTTTCTCACTCTACATCAGTTTATTTATTACAAGGTGACGCGTGAGCTGTCTGAAGAACTTCTGCGAACCAACACAGAGGAATCCAAGGAAAAAGAGTGACAGAAAGAAGAAGATATCAGCAGAGAAGAAGAATCCTTACACTGTAACTGTTTCATATAAACACTTTAAATTCAAACGTCATAGCTGATCCCAACTTACTGGTTCATATGTCAGCAACAAAACATCAATGTCAAAAAAGTAGAGACAGATTTATGTATTTTATCTCTTTTTTGTCTTATATACACATTAGTGATGTGAAGTTGGAATCCTTTGGATCAGTTTTACCATTGCACAGAATTAGCATTTCTCTCCTGTGTGAATCATCATGTGTGTGGTCAGAGTCTCTTTCCGGTTAAACCTTTTACCCCACTCGGAGCAGCTGAAGGGTTTCTCTCCTGTATGAACTAACATGTGTTTTGTCAGATTTCCTCCTAGGTTAAAACTTTTACTGCAAACAGAGCAGCTGAAGGGTTTCTCTCCTGTATGAACTAACATGTGTGTGGTCAGAGTCTCTTTACTGTTAAACCTTTTACCACACTCAGAGCAGCTGAAGGGTTTCTCTCCTGTATGAACTAACATGTGTTTTGTCAGACTTCCACTTTGGGTAAAGCTTTTACTACAAACAGAGCAGCTGAATGCTTTCTCTCCTGTATGAACTAACATGTGTGTGTTCAGACTTTGTCTATGGGTAAAGCTTTTACTGCAAACAGAGCAACTGAAGGCTTTCTCTCCTGTATGAACTAACATGTGTGTGGTCAGAGTCTCTTTCCGGTTAAACTTTTTACCACACTCAGAGCAGCTGAAGGCTTTCTCTCCTGTATGAACTAACATGTGTCTAGTCAGACTTCGTCTATGGGTAAAGCTTTTACTGCAAACAGAGCAGATGAAGGCTTTCTCTCCTGTATGAACTAACATGTGTTTTGTCAAACTTCCTCTTTGGGTAAAGCTTTTACTGCAAACAGAGCAGATGAAGGCTTTCTCTCCTGTATGAACTAACATGTGTTTTGTCAGACTTCCACTTTGGGTAAAGCTTTTACTGCAGACAGAGCAGCTGAAGGGTTTCTCTCCTGTATGAACTAACATGTGTTTTGTCAGATTTCCACTTTGGGTAAAGCTTTTACTACAAACAGAGCAGCTGAAGGGTTTCTCTCCTGTATGAACTAACATGTGTTTTGTCAGATTTTCTCTTAGGGTAAAGCTTTTACTACAAACAGAGCAGCTGAAGGCTTTCTCTCCTGTATGAACTAACATGTGTTTTGTCAGACTTCCACTTTGGGTAAAACTTTTACTGCAAACAGAGCAGCTGAAGGGTTTCTCCCTTGTATGAACTAACATGTGTTTGGTCAGATGTTGTCTTTGGGTAAAACTTTTACTGCAAACAGAGCAGCTGAAGGCTTTCTCTCCTGTATGAACTAACATGTGTGTGGTCAGATGTTGTCTTTGGGTAAAACTTTTACTGCAAACAGAGCAGCTGAAGGGTTTCTCTCTTGTATGAACTAACATGTGTTTGGTCAGATGTTGTCTTTGGGTAAAACTTTTACTGCAAACAGAGCAGCTGAAGACTTTCTCTCCTGTATGAACTAACATGTGTGTGGTCAGATTCCCTTTCTGGTTAAATCTTTTACCACACTCCGAGCAGCTGTGTTGTCTCTTACCAGTCTTTAGTTTCTTGTTTTTCAAGTTTAATTCTGACAGATCTTCTCTTGTCTCTTTCCAATCATCACTGTCAACAGTCTCAGGTTCACCAGAGTCTTCAGTCTCGACCTCAGTCTCTGGTTGTAAACGTCTCTCTGGATCTGAGTCTCTATCTGGTTCTGCTCCTCCACAGTCCTCTCCATCAACTCCTGTTTCCATCTGTTCAGTTTGTCTCTGATGAAGCTGTGAGGACTGAGGTTTCTCTTCATCATCTTCACTCTTCACAGAGACAGGAGTGAAGGGGAACTTGGTGGTATCAGCCGCCTCCAGTCCTTGAAGCTGTTCTTCCTCCTGACTGAGCCACAGTTCCTCATGTTCTTCTTTAATGTGTTGGGGCTTAGTGTCCTCCTGGTCCAGAATGTGGCTCCACTCCTGCTGCTCAGGTGGAAGCTCTTCTTTACTCACCAACAGCTGCTGGACATCTGCAGGACACAGTAAACAAACATTAACGGTACTTAAACTGCTTTTTAAATATTAATAAGGGCTGTCAAATGATTTCATTTTTAAAGGCTGAAAATCAATAGTTTACTAGAATTGATCACATTTAAATCATGTTTGGAATTCACTCATTTTGCATTTAAAAAACGTTTTTAATGCTTTTATTTTGTAATGCCTTAAGCTGAGGTTACTTTACTTCCTCTTCGGATACAAACCTACCTTTATTTTGAAAGAAAATAAGGAACTTGTCTAAGGCTGTGAAGATTGAGGTTTCTCATCATCATTAAGTCCTGGAGAGCGGGCAGCCAAGGTTCGAAGCCGACCTGTGGCTCCTTTCCAAAACGGACTATGATCAGACAGTATGTTGAACAGAAAGGCTGGCGTTATGTAAATGAGCCATGTGCTGCTGATCACTTCCTGATTGTGTCAGATACTACCTCTTCACACACCAAAGTGCTGAGCTAGCTCAATCTTTAGGAAAGAATAAGATATGTGTCCAACAGAGAGTTTTTGCAATTAAATTGCAGAAATTGCAACAATTATTTGCATTTTTTTTAAATACAAAAAAATCAAGACTTTTTTCACACACTTTGATGTAGGGATGTAATGATTCACGATACGATTCACGAGACTGGGTTCGCGATACGATTCTTTCACGATTTATTTTACAAATTGAGACTGAAGAAACATTTTGAAATAACTGAAAAAGATTCCTTTAATTTATTCATGAAAACACCATGGGGGGGGTGGGGGCACAGACCCTTAAAGGGATCATGGTGTTCATGTGTTTCTTTGAATGACAGCAGTCAAAACAATTATTTCAACTTTTAACGGTCTGTCTAGCTTAGTTTTTGTTCCTGCAACTCCCTTTTCTGAGCGCACATGAATGCATCTCTCATTATCTGAGCACCCCTGAATGCAGCATGGTCACAGCACATTTTCTGAGTAATGGCAGAGAGAGAGACATGCCCAGAAAAGTCTGAAGTAAGCTAAGCAGCCTACTTTATTTTCTGATGGTTCTTGAGGACTTTTTATTATTGTGCACACCCAGGCCTCCGCTGGTGAAAGTGTGCTCACCTGTGTGTGTGTGCAAGTGTCTGTGTGTGTGTACAGTGTAGTGTCTCAGCTACAGACATCACACCCCCAGTCTCTTATTCTCATCTCAGGAGACTTGAATCACGTTTCCCTGTCTGCCACTCTCCCTACTTTCACTCAGTATGTTGACTGCCATACCAGGGACAATAAAACTTTGGACTTACTGTATGCAAACACCAAGGATGCATACAGATCATCACCCCTCCCCCCCACTGGGCCGCTCAGACCACAACCTGGTGAGACTGCATTCCATTTACATACCTATGGTGAAAAAACAACCCCCCACAACCAGGTATGTGAAGAAGTGGTCTAAGGAGGCCACTGAGGCGCTGCAGGACTGCTTCGACACCACTGACTGGGAGGTGCTGAGAAGCCCACATGGGGAGGACATCGACGGTTTAACCCACTGCATCACAGACTACATAAACTTCTGTGCTGAGAACACTGTACCCACCAAAAAAATACAGTGTTTCTCAAACAACAAACCCTGGGTGACCCCTGAGCTGAAAACCCTGCTCAATGAAAAGAAGAAGGTTTTAAGAGCTGGAGATAGAGAGGAGCTGAGGAGGGTGCAGAAGGAGCTCAAAAAAATGAAGGAGGGGAAAGCCAGCTACCGGGCAAAGATGGAGGAGCATTTAGAACAGAAAAATGCAAGAGATGTCTGGAGGGGCCTGAATAACATCTCAGGTCACAGCAGAAGGCGTGGGAGGGGCCCTGAAGCAGGAGACAGGGAGTGGGCAAATGAACTGAATCTGTTCTTCAATAGATTTGATTCTGCTCCCAACCCCACCTCCACCCTCCAGAACGCAGACCAACCCGCTTTTTAGACACTCCATCTGACTACCCTGAGTACCCTGCCACCCCCCTCAACAACCCTCTCCTACCCCTCATCCTCCTCCACCGATGGCCTCTCCATAACAGCTGATCAGGTGAGAAGTGAGTTGAGGAAGATCAAGGCGAGGAAGGCCACAAGGTCCCGACGGCATCAGCTCCAGACTCCTGAAGGACTGTGCAGACCAGCTCTGTGAAGTTCTTCTGCACATCTTCAACCTTTTAATATTACACACCTTAAAGTTTGGGGATCTGGTAGAATTTAAGACTACACAAATAATGTGTAAAGCAAAAAATAAACTGCTACCTGTAAACATACAAAAAGTGTTCAAAGACAGAGAGGGGGGCTATAACTTTAGAGGGAAACTAAACTTGAAACAGCATTATGCTCGGACCAATTTAAAAAGTATGTGTATTTCCATTTGTGAGGTGGTTTTGTGGAATGGTCTTGACGAAACAATTAAACAAAGTATGAATATAATGCAATTTTTTTTTTAAATGTACAAAAGATATATCTTTGAAAAGTACAGAAATGAGGAAGGAGAATGTAAATCTCACAGCTGTTAATGGCGCCTGTTCATTTTGTTCTGTTTTTCTTAATCACTCGATTGGAGTATTTTTTTTGTATTGTCTGTTTAGTTTATTTGATTGGATTTTGCATTTGTTAATGGTGAAGAATGGGGGTAGGACTTGACAAGCCTAAGCTTCTTCCTATTCCTTTTTGAACGAGTCAAATGTGTATTATATTGAAATTGGCTTTTTCTTTTATTTTTATTTTAATAAAATGTGTGTGTGTATATGTGAATGTGCATCGTGCGCGACACAGAGAGCAGAGGAGAATGGTAAACGACCATGTAGAGACAGACGACATGATGCCGTCGTGTAAAGAAGATAGAATAAACTATCGTTTCTGAAGTGGAGGCTGGCTTGACCGCAGTCTGATGCAGAGGGTGGCCTGAAGTTTGTGTGCCCAAAGATACAATTGAATAGCATATTGTTAAGGTTTCTAAAACGTATCTCCAATAACCAGATCCGTTGCTGGATTCAATAGGTGAAGACTTAAAGAGTCTTTTAGTCCAGTAAACTCAATGATGTTGTTAGCAGGAGCTAGCTGCAGCTAACACTGTGCTGTGTGCGTCTGTGGAAGTTAGCTAAAGGCTCTGCTATCTGAAACATGAGCAGGAAACACGTTTCCAGCAGTGGAAAGAAAACCAACCTGTTCTCTGTAGCTTGATTTCAGGAGTTAAAATCACATCCAGCAGTTTTCTTTGTCGGTGGAGCTCCTCTTCGTATCCACTTGTTGTTCTTTCTTCTGTTATATCTCTGATAACCGCAGCGAGCAGCCGTCGACTGAATAACTCTTTAAGATCCTTAAACCCGGCCATCTTACACACATCCAAGAGTCACAGAGGGGAAACTCAACTCAGCGCTGACGTCTTTACAACTTTACTCTGATCATCTACTGTTACGTTAGCACCCTAACGATCATTAATAAACACACGGAGAATCACGTGTCTGCTCAGCAGGAACGTTTACTTGTGTTACACACTCAATGGTCCGGGTGGAAACAACCCGCTTTAGTTCCCTTTACAGAACACCTCCCCTCCCTTTGACTTGCATTGTAACCACGCGGTTGACCTTTTTCCCGCCACCATATTGCTGTATTTAAAACTCTGGAAACCTATCTTTGTCTGTTTATACCAAGGGGCAACCTCCGGTCTCGAAAAATGAAGCCTATGCGGAAGTACAAAAAACTGCAGTTCCTCGAGGCTCCGCTTGAGGCTGGCTGCAGAAGCGCCGGAAGTGCCATAAGCCCACAGCCAAAAAAGCCCGTTTTTACCACAGGAATCAACATGTTTACAGCCTGGTTCAAAAAACGAGATATATCTGAGAAGTTGACGGCCCCTTCTCCTCACACTGTGGGGGGGGTGAATTTTTTTATAACTCATCGGATTTTATTCTTTTAAGGAAAACGACTATGCCCATATAAGGGTTGTGGCAGATTTGATTGACAACTCTGCGTGGTCAGCAGGTCAGCAGGTCAGGAGGTCAGCAGGTCAGCAGGTCAGGAGGTCAGCAGGTCAGCAGGTCAGCAGGTCAGCAGGTCAGGAGGTCAGCAGGTCAGCAGGTCAGGAGGCTAATAGCTTGATCCATCGGATTTCTCCTCTTTTTTACTTCGTTTGGAGAGTTTGTTTAACACATATCTGACAACATACATGGCTTGCTGTGCGGTTAACAAACCATCCAACAAGTTGATGCTTCAGTTTTCTTCGGTAAGTGATATAGTAGTGTTATATTTACTGCTTACTCAGTGTCGGTATTTATATTTACGGACCTAGCTTGTTTAGAGTTAGCTTTAAACCAGTCGGCTAACTGTACTCAGTGTAGCTCATTATTTACATTATTTACGGTCAATGTTTTAGAAATGTTTGTTGTTAAGATGTTGTTGTTTAAAATAATGAGTTTGTGTGATGTTAGAAGCTAAAGGTTCATCTCGGTGGTTATCTGACGTTATGATGAATGTTTTACTCCACCTAAATGTGGACATTAAAAAACAAACTTTGTGTAGTAATTATCCGTCAGTAACATAAACTGAACTAAACCTAATGTGCTGTGTAGGTTATAGAGGATGACATTAAAGTTACATGGTTGATGTAGTGTCTTAAGATTTGAGCAAACTGTTAACAAATAAAAAACTTCACTTTGTAAGAGCATCTGTAACCATTAAGAACTATATTAATAACCATATTAATTTTCACTGAACTCATACACAGAATATAGCTGTAGAAATATAAAATATAAATAACATATGGAATGAAAAAAAGATATAAAGCACATAGATATAAAGTATAAGAAATAGTTTGAAGAATACAGCCATGTACTGAGCTCATGTTAATAATAAATGAGTTACTGTATGTTCTGTACTAAAGCACAGAGAGTTGGGACCTGTTAATGATTTAAATAATTCAGGTTATATTTGTTTCATGTTAAGATGAAGTACTATCCACAATAAACTGCTTAATTTTTCCAAAATCTGAGACAGTTTGATGTAGAATATCATTGTGTGAGTGAGAGAGCTGAAAACAGCATGATTACAATAATGTTTATCTTCTTAACTTTGAATAGATGTTGATTACCTGAATACTGGACCTTTGTTGTCTGGGTAGTACACTGTTGAATTTATAAATGTGCTCTTACACACAGATGAATACAGAAAAATATATGAGAACAAAAAAATGATTTAATGAATAACTGATATTTTCTCTCTTTCTTTGTCATCCTGAAGACCCCGACCTAAAAGTCCATGTTCTCCTGGATCCATGTCACATGCTCGAGCTTCTTCTGAATGACTTTTCAACAGTCGACGTTCTGCTGAGAGAAGATGTCCAGCAGATAAGACAGCAGTACATGAAGGAGCTCCACAGGCTTCAGGAGGAGGAGGAGGGTTTGCACCTTGGAAGACTGTATTCATGCTGTTCAAATAAAACTAGATCTCCTCCAAACAACTTGCAATCAAACCATTTTCTTCCCATTTTAAAACCCTTTGTCCAGTTTAGATGAGAGAAGTTGATATTATGTGATATTGATCTGGGAAGACTACATTTCTAAATCATGTTTAACTGTGTTTTTATTCACAAGTTATTGATCTTATTTACTCTCCATGTATCTTGATTTAAGAATGGGGCTGTGTTTAAGGGCAAATGTGGCAATGACTCTGTTCCATCCCATTTTCAGAAATGAACTGCATTAGTCTTTGGTAAAAACAAATGTCGAAAGAATAAGAAGTTGTGTAAAAGTAGACTTCCTTCCCTAAGCTATTGAGTTGAGCATTAATGCACATTTTAGTCTTGTCATTTCAAATCTGAAATGTATACTCATAAGTAGACATAAAGGAGTGCATTTATATAGAAATATTTATTTAATATGAAAAACAACATTAAAAAAAGTCTGTTTTTACAGCAGAGATGAACATGTTTACAGCTTGGTACAAAACAAACAAATAGGTGTGATTAGCTCATGTCTCCATGGACACACACTGTACGGGGGGGGAATGTTTTGATGACTCATCAGTTTTGATTTGATGAAGGATAAGAGTTATTCACAATAAGGCGTGTAGCTGACCAGCTTGACAGGTGGGTGCGGTGTAACGGTTTGTCAGGAGGTTTAAAACCCGCCTCAGCTCTCAGCCTGTGGGTGACATCACTCAGTCCATCCGGGGGAGACCTCCCTCACAGCGAGCTGTTGAAGAGAAGCAACTGAAGTCCACCCCAGAAGAACCAACAAATACAGATGTTGTTGAGGCTCAGGTTTCTTCCTCTGTCTCTGCAGCTCTCTGGGCACCTTGACGGACCAGTCACCAATAATCCACACTGTGTCTATAGGAGAAATACAAAGGTGTTCAATTAATGCCTCAGACAAGACAAAATGTACAGTTAACTACATGTGACAGCTCAGGCTGTTGTTTTGTTATGAGCCACATCTGCAGGAATAATATTGAACAAGGTAGCTGCAACTCATCATAATAGATGCCAGTCTTAAACAATTTTTTCTAATACTTAAAGTTTCTGGTGTGAAGCTGACACTGTCCACAGACTCCATGACTTCACAGGTTCTATAGAAAACAAATGTCTTATAATAAATACTAAATTTTTCATTTTTCAATTGTCATGTTCACCTCATCGCTGTTGACATCAGTAAATATAAGACACAGACATTCCTCTTTTTGTCAGAACATGAACTGTATGCTTTGTAATATTGATTTCTTCTGGATGTCTCATTTATTTACAGTTTATGGATAAAACTTTGTTAATGTATTTCTCTGCTAACACTGACAAAGTCTAACTGCTCTGACAAATAACTGATAACACACACCTCTACAGGCGCTGAGAGTCGGCAGCCTGTTGCAGCAGCTCCGACTCTTTTTTCTTTATTTCGTCTATTTTCTTGCTTTTATTAAGTATTTTTGCACTGTTTCGGTGTTTATTGTTGGATACTCCTGCAGCGTTTTAGTTGCGGTATTACTCGTGGAATTACGTTTTTCTTTCGGGACTTTTTTTTTCTACTGTTGGAATGATCACGTACACTCGTGAGGAACTACTGAGCTTCATGCATGGAGCCGGTGTTCCTCCTACACACATCCCTGAGGAGTTATGGAGAGGTGTCCGCCGGGGGAAGAAAGCCGGCGCTAAAGTCAGGGAGCGGATTGAGAGAGACAGGAAATTTAAACCCTTTCTACCGTCGGTCATCATGGGGAACATCAGGTCACTCGCCAACAAAGCGGACGAACTCACAGCTTTAGTAAACAGCCAGAGTGTCTACAGGGAGTGCAGTTTACTTTGCTTCATGGAGACATGGCTACATGGGAATATACCGGACAGTCACATCGATCTGGCCGGCTTCACGCTGGTACGAGCGGACAGGGGGAGAGAGAGCGGTAAGAAGAGAGGAGGAGGTCTTGCTGTCTTTATTAACTCTAAATGGTGTAATCCCGGACATGTAACTGTGAAGGACTGTGTCTGTACCCCAGACGTTGAAATGCTGGCGGTGGGATTACGCCCGTACTATCTGCCACGGGAGTTCTCACATGCTATTGCTGTTGCTGTTTACGTCCCACCATCAGCTGTAGCCGCTAGCGCGAGTGACGTCATCCACACTATGATCGCGGGACTACAAACCCAGCATCCCAGCGCCCTCATACTGATCAACAGGGACTTTAATCATGTCTCTCTCTCCCCTGTCCTGACGAACTTTAAACAGTATGTGCACTGTGCTGTGAGAGGGAATAAAACCCTGGACCTCCTGTATGCCAACGTGAAGGGAGCATACAGCTCTTCTTCTCTCCCCCCTCTTGGGGAATCAGACCACAACCTCATCCACCTTGAGACCACCTACAGGCCCCTGGTGAAGCAGCAGGGGGCCAACACAAGGACTTTGAAGGTTTGGTCTAAGGATACAGAGGAGGCCCTGCAGGAGTGCTTCAATGTCACAGACTGGGAACTGTTTAAGGAGGAATATGGTGATAACATTGAAGGTCTGTCTCATTGTATTACAGACTACATCCGTTTCTGTGAGGACACCATAGTCCCTACCAAAAAGGTTTGCTGCTTCTCAAACAACAAACCATAGATCAATAAAGACATTAAAGCTCTCCTCAACAGAAAGAAGAGGGCCTTCATGACTAGGGATCGTGAGGAGCTCAAGGCTGTCCAAAAGGAGTTAAAGAAGAAGCTGAGAGAGGCCAAGAACAACTTCAAGGACAAGACTGAGGCCAAGATGAACAACTCAAAGGAGGTGTGGAATGGCATGAAGCAGATGACGGGCTGCAGCAGGCCGGAACCCAGAATTAAAGGAGACCCAGTATTTGCTGCTGAGTTGAACCTTTTTTTCAGTAGGTTTGACACATCCCCCGACCCAGTGAGCTCGAATAGTGGGTCTAGGTCTCCCCCCACCACCTCAGCCCCCATTCACACCTCTGCTGGAGACTCTGCTCTTCCTCCCATCAGGGTACTGACCACCTCCCCCCCCCCCTCTCAGCTCCTCACCAGCAACTTCAAAGGACAGCCCCCCCTCACCCCCCTGCTCCCTCCCTTCAGGACCTGCATGACAATAGACAGTTCTCTACACCCCTCCCCCGCTCACTATCCCACTCTCACTCTTACTACCAGCCAGGTACAAAGAGAACTCTCCAGACTCCACATCAGAAAAGCTAGTGGACCAGACAACATCAGTCCCAGGATCCTCAAGGTGTGTGCTGGGCAGCTTGCAGGAGTCTTTCAGCACCTCTTCAACCTCTCCCTGAGGCTGATGAAGGTGCCTGACCTGTGGAAGACCTCCTGCATCGTCCCAGTTCCAAAGAAAGGTCGTCCCAGCGCTCTCAATGACTACAGACCTGTGACACTCACGTCACATGTCATGAAGACATTTGAGAGGCTGGTTCTCCAGCACCTGAGGACCCTGCTCACTGCTTTCCAGGATCCGTTGCAGTTTGCATATCAGAGGCACATTAGTGTGGAGGACGCTATCATCTTCCTGACCCACAAAGCCCTGTCACACCTGGAGACGCAGGGAAGCACTGTGAGAGTCATGTTGTTTGACTTCTCCAGTGCTTTCAATACCATCCAGCCCTGCCTCCTGAGGGACAAACTGCTGGATATGCAGCTGCGCCCTGACAACTCAGCCTGGATCTTCAACTACCTCACGGGCCGGCCACAGTATGTCAGAGTCAACGGCTGTGTCTCTGATTTAGTGGCGGGCAACACAGGAGTACCTCAAGGAACTGTTCTGGCACCTTTTCTCTTCACTCTCTTTACATCATACTTCAGGTTTAACTCTGGTTCCTGCCACCTCAAAAGTTTTCCGACGACTCCTCCATTGTTGGGTGCATCACTGATGACGACGAGAAGGAGTACAGAGGACTGTTAGAGAGCTTCGTCACATGGTGCGAAAGCAACCACCTGAAGCTCAACATCAGCAAAACAAAGGAGGTGGTAGTGGACTACCGGAAGAAGAAGAGGCCCCCTGCCCCAGTCATCATCCAGGGGGAGGAAGGGGAGAGGGTGGACTCATACAAGTACCTTGGGGTCCACATCAGCAATAAAACTGGACTGGTCTCACAACTCTGACGCCCTCTTCAGGAAGGGACAGAGCAGGATGTTCTTCCTGAGGAGACTCAGATCATCCAGTGTCTGCGACAGACTCCTGAAGACCTTCTACCAGTCTGTGGTGGCCAGCGCCCTCTTCTTTGCTGTGGTGTACTGGTGGAGTGGCATCAAGACTGGTGATGCAAACAGGCTGAACAAGCTGGTGAGGAAGGCCCGCTCTGTAGTGGGTCTGGATCTGGACACTTTGGAGTCAATGGCTGAGAGGAGGATGAAGGAATATATATTTATTATATTATTCTATATTATATGACATTTCATTATATTTCACTATATTGTTCATATTGCACTATATTATATTATATTATACAACATTATATTATATAACTGCACTCTGCATTACTGTGGTACATCACTGCCTCTCTTCTCTGCTGTTTACATTACTTGCTGCTATTTATCATACCAAGTCACTTTAATCATCACTTATTTATATACTGTCTCAATTCCCTGCATAGTTAACTTCATCATTCATTTTGTACTTGTATATACCTCCTGTTTTTATTTTTATTTATCTTATCTATTCTGTTTAATGTGTATTTTGAGCTTACTTGTCTGTGCTGCTGCAACGCCCGAATTTCCCCTCTGGGGATCAATAAAGTATTATCCTATCCTATCCTATCCTACCTCTGTGAGTGCTGGAAAATGCCACAGGTGGGGATGCTTACTTAACCCTTTGACTTCCACACTAAGAAATCCATTTGCAAAAAATTATTTGTTGGTAAAATTGTGTTCCTGCCTCTTCATTAAGCAACATTTCAGTTTATATTTTTTGGATTATCCAATCAGGAAGCAGATGTGCAGGTCAACCAGCTGGTTGACTGTTGAGGGTTACTTTGGACATGAATGGATTTCTTTCATTTCTGCAACAAAATGTTTAGTTTTTTCATATGTAAACATCACAGAGGGAAGATCTTAATAACTTATCATTTATTCAACAAATTAAACGAGTAGCAATGGTTAGAAAAGGTGAACAAAATAAGAAATGAGTGACTTGAGCCAGGCCGTTTGCGTAGACTGGCAACTCAACCGAGCTGTTAACCATGTTTTGTGAGGAATCGTAGATATATATTTTGTTATCAAATTTATTTCCTTCAACTAAAATATGATTGTTAGAGGGTCTATAAATGATATGTGAATATATTTTTTTTTTTTACCCGGACATTTGCTCTTATTCTGTGAGACTTCTGAGGAGCTGTGCAGCACAGAGTCACTCCTGGTATTTTCTACAGTTTTAAGACAATGATAATTATGTACAGCAGCGCCACCCATTGGACATAATCTGTGTTACATACACTATTCAATGAGGTGAATGAGGATAAACAGACAAAGATAGGTTTCCAGAGTTTTAAATACAGCAATATGGTGGCGGGAAAAAGGTCAACCGCGGTTACAATGCAAGTCAAAGGGAGGGGAGGTGTTCTGTAAAGGGAACTAAAGCGGGTTGTTTCCACCCGGACCATTGAGTGTGTAACACAAGTTGTGCGTAAACGTTCCTGCTGAGCAGACACGTGATTCTCCGTGTGTTTATTAATGATCGTTAGGGTGCTAACGTAACAGTAGATGATCAGAGTAAAGTTGTAAAGACGTCAGCGCTGAGTTGAGTTTCCCCTCTGTGACTCTTGGATGTGTGTAAGATGGCCGGGTTTAAGGATCTTAAAGAGTTATTCAGTCGACGGCTGCTCGCTGCGGTTATCAGAGATATAACAGAAGAAAGAACAACAAGTGGATACGAAGAGGAGCTCCACCGACAAAGAAAACTGCTGGATGTGATTTTAACTCCTGAAATCAAGCTACAGAGAACAGGTTGGTTTTCTTTCCACTGCTGGAAACGTGTTTCCTGCTCATGTTTCAGATAGCAGAGCCTTTAGCTAACTTCCACAGACGCACACAGCACAGTGTTAGCTGCAGCTAGCTCCTGCTAACAACATCATTGAGTTTACTGGACTAAAAGACTCTTTAAGTCTTCACCTATTGAATCCAGCAACGGATCTGGTTATTGGAGATACGTTTTAGAAACCTTAACAATATGCTATTCAATTGTATCTTTGGGCACACAAACTTCAGGCCACCCTCTGCATCAGACTGCGGTCAAGCCAGCCTCCACTTCAGAATCAGAATCATCATTTTTAAATCAAAACATAACACAAACAGAGTTGACATTGATGGTAACAGAGATGACGAGCATAACAGAGTTGACCACTCATAGTTAAAAGACCAAAAAACTATTACACATTCACTTTAACTTGCGGCTTAATTTGAACATTTAAACAACATTTTATATACAGAAACATTTTTTAATCCTAAATAATACATCTGGGATATAAATATTTCAGGAATCTGAATAATAACGGTGTGTGTCTCGTACAATACTGACAGCCAAGAACTAAGCCCAAAACCAGTGGCAATCACAATAAAACACAATTCTGATTGGCTGGTGATCAAAAAAAGTTAATTTAGAACCCTGCATCCAAGACCATTATGCATTCAGGAAACGTGGCATCCATGTTTCACTATTTTGAGCTAGTCGGCAGCAATTTCGGCCCATATTTCTGGGTCTATCTCCACATGACGTCCCGTCACGGCGGTTGGTTGTGGAATGATTCGGTATGGTGGCGGTTTGGCCAAAAGAAGCGATTCCTCCCCACATTGTGCATGCATTTGACCTTTGCATGGGTCCCGTTGACCTCGATAATGGTCCCAGGATAAATGTCATCATCATATTTGATGACACACCACTGGCCAATGACATTTCTGCCGTCCCACATGATGTCATGTGTTGCCTGCACTTGTTGCTCTTCAGTGGGGACATAAAGGCTGGGCTGGACATGAAATTCAAACCTTTGTGTGTTGTGACATGCACACTCAAGTATCTGCCTAGTTGAACAGACACAGCTGACATCTCTGTAGATGACCTTTCCTGGTGTCAGAGTGATCAGCTGATGAAGGCGCATTGTCGAAGGAACTACTGGGAGTACTTTTGGCATCTTCTTCACAGCTTTGTCCACAGCTTCCTCATCAACAAAGAACAGCTTTATAGAGGTCTGGGAACTCAGAAGACACTCATACAGCTGCATGGCATTTGGAATGTCTTTCCCTGCACTAACTAATCTGTCTGCTCTTCTTTTCAAAACCCCCCCCACTCCATCTGGAGCTCCCTTTCCGTGCCTTGCTTCAAAGAAGTTCCATATTCCTTTCTTGAAGCCCTTCTTGTACAACTCCGTGCTCAACAAGTAGAAGTTGCCCTTTTGGCCGTATTGGGTACACGGTCCATCACTAAAAAAATGAACGACAGTTACTGATGGGTGATGGGTTTTTATGTGGTCCAGAACAGGGGACAGGTGTGTCCATATAGCAGGTGGACCTTTCTCTTTTGATGCTGAGATGGATGTAAAGCACAAATGTTTGTCCACTTCACCCACATGAAGGATCCCAGTGTGTAGAGTTGCCTGCTTCTAAGAGGATGCAAAGTGAACTGCCTGAATCTCTGCTGACAATTTACATGCATAATTCTCTGAGAAATCAATGTGGATCAAATACTCATGAGATTTCATGTTTTTCTTGAGCTCACGGTAGTGAATGTATTGTGTTTTGATGTTGAATTGATGTCTCATGAAAACTCTCAGCTGGTTTTGAAACATCTCATTAAGGTCTCCTAGACAACTTTCCATCTCCTTTTTTACAGTCATTCAGACTGGTTGTGATTCTTTTTCACTGTCTTTGTTTTTCTTCCTCCTTTCTGCCAGTTCAGTTGTCAACTGAGTGAACCTCACCGGTGTTTCAGCGTCATAGTCACTGCTGAACTGATAGACATTGCTTCTGCATTTGTCACATGCTCCATACATACATTCTTTGCTTGCAGCATCACAACTTAATGAGTTGGAGATGATTTCGAAGTCAGTTGTGCCAAGAAGCTGGAGAGTATGAAGCTTCTGCACAATGAAGAATAAGTTCTCGTGAATTTTACACAGACATGTTTCTCTGTCAGACATGGATGGGTGGACAACCCAGAAAGGTCGCATGAAACAGAAAAGTGCATATGACGGCTGACTTGATGGATTCTCAAGAATGAATTTGTGATGTAGGTTCTTTATGGTATCATTTAGAAACCTTTTCTGCATTTTTGCTTTTCCTCTTGTGATTTTTTGACTTTTGTCCTGCAGTCAAGCGGCTGACATCATCTCTCAAAAAGAATTCTTTTACCTCCTTCTGGAGCTTGCTTTGTCTGGATCTATATTTTCTTCTTTGAAAAGACAGGTCCCTTTGGTTTTTCTTTCCAAACCGCTTTCTTGAAAAACCAAGTGAGATCTGTGTTGTTTTCTGTAATTTGTAGGTTTTTATCCGTGATATCATCTGACACACTCTCTCTTCTTTTGTGTCTTGATACTTCTTTCTTATATTTTCTATCAGCACGTTGTGATAAAGGATAGTTCTTTGAATTTCTGCAGGGACTTTATGTTTTCCTATTTGTTTTTGTGTTTTTGATGGAGGGGAGTCAGACACAGGTGTCAGTCTCTGGATGCGTTTCTGGTATTTTCGGACAGCAGTTGTTTTCTTTTTCAGCAAAATCTTAAATTTTTTGATTTCTCTTTGTAATTTGGAGTTCTCCCGTTTTATTTTCCGGCATTTCGCCGGGCCCTGTACTGCTGCTGCCTTTCAGCTGCTGAAAGATTCATCTCCCTAGAAGATAAATGACTGACTTCCTTATCCTGAAATTGTATAACACAGATGTACTTGTTGCAGTAAAATAACCTAGAATCAATAATAATTATCAATAATATCAATTATTGCCAAATACTTAAATGTGATATGTGACTCTGTTACATATCGTCAACTCTGTTACGATCAAATTGTTTAAAACATAAACAGAGTTGACAGTAACAGAGTTGACATTTTCCACCATTTTGTACTTTTACTCCTTATGCTAACCTCACACCAGATATCAGCTAGCATTTCTTAAAACCAAATTTAATAGATTTTTATCATGTATATATACTTTTTCAATTGACTGAGATAATCACTGAATATTAACACAACAGATTTGACGAAGAATTAATCTACTGTTGATGATTTCTCAACATATTACTAAATAATGAGAGAAGAAACATGGACATACCTCACTGTCTTCCAGAGGTTTCCCACCACAGGAAGTGACATCACTGTGCGCTGGTCAAATGCGTTTTATGGGAACACTTTGGAGATTTAATGCAGTTTTATAACAGAGGTAACAGAGTTGACGTGAACATACGGACAGACAAAAAATATATATACTACTGTTCTAAGTTAAATTTTAAATAATACAGAAATGTAATATTTGGAAGTGCAGAAGAACCTCACAGAGCTGGTCTGCACAGTCCTTCAGGAGTCTGGAGCTGATGCTGTCGGGACCTTTTGGCCTTCCTCGCCTTGATCTTCCTCAGCTGACTTCTCACCTGATCAGCTGTTATGGAGAGGCCGTCGGTGGAGGAGGAAGAAGAGGAGGAGAGGGTTGTTGAGGGGGGTGGCAGGGTACTCAGGGTAGTCAGATGGAGTGTCTAAAAAGTGGGTTGGTCTGCGTTCTGGAGGGTGGAGGTGGGGTTGGGAGCAGAATCAAATCTATTGAAGAACAGATTCAGTTCATTTGCCCACTCCCTGTCTCCTGCTTCAGGGCCCCTCCCACGCCTTCTGCTGTGACCTGAGATGTTATTCAGACCCCTCCAGACGTCTCTTGCATTTTTCTGTTGTAAATGCTCCTCCATCTTTTCCCGGTAGCTGGTTTTCCCCTCCTTGATTTTTTTGAGCTCCTTCTGCACCCTCCTCAGCTCCTCTCTATCTCCAGCTCTTAAAACCTTCTTCTTTTTTTGAGCAGGGTTTTCAGCTCAGGGGTCACCCAGGGTTTGTTGTTTGAGAAACACTGTATTTTTTTGGTGGGTACAGTGTTCTCAACACAGAAGTTTATGTAGTCTGTGATGCAGTGGGTTAAACCGTCGATGTCCTCCCCATGTGGGCTTCTCAGCACCTCCCAGTCAGTGGTGTCGAAGCAGTCCTGCAGCGCCTCAGTGGCCTCCTTAGACCACTTCTTCACATACCTGGTTGTGGGGGGGTTGTTTTTTCACCATAGGTATGTAAATGGGCTACAGTCTCACCAGGTTGTGGTCTGAGCGGCCCAGTGGGGGGAGGGGTGATGATCTGTATGCATCCTTGGTGTTTGCATACAGTAAGTCCAAAGTTTTATTGTCCCTGGTATGGCAGTCAACATACTGAGTGAAAGTAGGGAGAGTGGCAGACAGGGAAGCGTGATTCAAGTCTCCTGAGATGAGAATAAGAGACTGGGGGTGTGATGTCTGTAGCTGAGACACTACACTGTACACACACACAGACACTTGCACACACACACAGGTGAGCACACTTTCACCAGCGGAGGCCTGGGTGTGCACAATAATAAAAAGTCCTCAAGAACCATCAGAAAATAAAGTAGGCCGCTTAGCTTACTTCAGACTTTTCTGGGCATGTCTCTCTCTCTCTGCCATTACTCAGAAAATGCGCTGTGACCATGCTGCATTCAGGGGTGCTCAGACAATGAGAGATGCATTCAGGTGCCCTCAGAAAAGGGAGTTGCAGGAACAAAAACTAAGCTAGACAGACCGTTAAAAGTTTAAATAATTGTTTTGACTGCTGTCATTCAAAGAAACACATGAACACCATGATCCCTTTAAGGGTCTGTGCCCCCCCCCCCCCCCATGGTGTTTTCATGAATAAATTAAAGGAATCTTTTTCAGTTATTTCAAAATGTTTCTTCAGTCTCAATTTGTAAAATAAATCGTGAAAGAATCGTATCGCGAACCCAGTCTCGTGAATCATTACATCCCTACATCAAAGTGTGTGTAAGAACATAGTTTAATGAAAAAAGTCTTGATTTTTTGTATTAAAAAAAAATGCAAATAATTGTTGCAATTTCTGCAATTTAATTGCAAAAACTCTCTGTTGGACACATATCTTATTCTTTCCTAAAGATTGAGCTAGCTCAGCACTTTGGTGTGTGAAGAGGTAGTATCTGACATAATCAGGAAGTGATCAGCAGCACATGGCTCATTTACATAACGCCAGCCTTTCTGTTGCCGTTTTGGAAATGAGCCACAGGTCGGTTTCGAACCTTGGCTGCCCGCTCTCCAGGACTTAATGATGAGAAACCTCAATCTTCACAGCCTTAGACAAGTTCCTTATTTTCTTTCAAAATAAAGGTAGGTTTGTATCCAAAAAGGAAGTAAAGTAACCTAAGCTTAAGGCATTACAAAATAAAAGCATTAAAAACGTTTTTTAAATGCAAAATGAGTGAATTCCAAACATGATTAAAATGTGATCAATTCTAGTGAACTATTGATTTTCAGCCTTTAAAAATGAAATCATTTGACAGCCCTTATTAATATTTAAAAAGCAGTTTAAGTACCGTTAATGTTTGTTTACTGTGTCCTGCAGATGTCCAGCAGCTGTTGGTGAGTAAAGAAGAGCTTCCACCTGAGCAGCAGGAGTGGAGCCACATTCTGGACAAGGAGGACACTAAGCCCCAACACATTAAAGAAGAACATGAGGAACTGTGGATCAGTCAGGAGGAAGAACACCTTCAAGGACTGGAGGAGGCTGATACCACCAAGTTCCCCTTCACTCCTGTCTCTATGAAGAGTGAAGATGATGAAGAGAAACCTCAGTCCTCACAGCTTCATCAGAGACAAACTGAACAGATGGAAACAGGAGTTGATGGAGAGGACTGTGGAGGAGCAGAACCAGAGAGAGACTCAGATCCAGAGAGACGTTTACAACCAGAGACTGAGGTCGAGACTGATGACAGTGATGATTGGAAAAAGACAAGAGAAGATCTGTCAGAATTAAACTTGAAAAATAAGAAACTAAAGACTGGTAAGAGACAACACAGCTGCTCGGAGTGTGGTAAAAGATTTAACCAGATAGGGCATCTGACCAGACACATGTTAGTTCATACAGGAGAGAAAGCCTTCAGCTGCTCTGTTTGCAGTAAAAGCTTTACCCATAGACAAAGTCTGACCACACACATGTTAGTTCATACAGGAGAGAAAGCCTTCAGCTGCTCTGAGTGTAGTAAAAGCTTTACCCATAGACAAAGTCTGACCAGACACATGTTAGTTCATACAGGAGAGAAACCCTTGAGCTGCTCTGAGTGTAGTAAAAGGTTTAACCGGAAAGAGTCTCTGACCAGACACATGTTACTTCATACAGGAGAGAAAGCCTTCAGCTGCTCTGTTTGCAGTAAAAGCTTTACCCTTAGACAAAGTCTGACCACACACATGTTAGTTCATACAGGAGAGAAACCCTTCAGCTGCTCTGAGTGTGGTAAAAGGTTTAACCGGAAAGAAATTCTGACCAGACACATGTTAGTTCATGCAGGAGAGAAATGCTAATCCTGTGCAATGGTAAAACTGATCCAAAGGATTCCAACTTCACATCACTATTGTGTATATAAGACAAAAAAGAGATAAAAGACATAAATCTGTCTCTACTTTTTTGACATTGAAGTTTTGCTGACATATGAACCAGTAAGTTGGGATCAGCTATGACGTTTGAATTTAAAGTGTTTATATGAAACAGTTACAGTGTAAGGATTCTTCTTCTCTCCTGATATCTTCTTCTTTCTGTCACTCTGTTTCCTTGGATGCCTCTGGGTTGGGTAGCAGAAGTTCTTCAGACAGCTCACGTGTCACCTTGTAATAAATAAACTGATGTAGAGTGAGAAAGACTTTCATCTACTTGTGTTATTTTGTGTCGAGTGCCTAAATTCTCTTTGTTAAAGAAAAGGAACTCAGCAGATCCTGATGCAGAGCGACCACAGTCAGATCAGGTCCATGTTTATTTAACTGAAAACCTTTAACCCTTAATAAGAATCCTGCTGTCAGAATACAAAATAAAGAAAATCTCAATGACACCTGAACATGCACAGGATTAATTAAGAGTGCAGAGGCCACTGGGCACCTAACTGCTGCAGCCTTTGATCCCAAACTGAATGACAACACTTGTAGATGTCATCTGGATTTACTCAACATATTGTTAGAAGAAACAATAGAAATGCATTATAGCCTTCAGTGTGTATAACTAAATGGTATATGGAAAAAACACTTCAATTGTGTGTATATTTGTTCTGTTATCATTTCTCTCTTTGGCTTCCTTTTTGCTGCTTCACTGACTCCCCCAGTGCATCTCTGGCAATCCGATGATCCAACTCCACTCTGACTCTCCCGGAGTTTGCTGGACATACTCAGGGGAAGAAGGAGCTGTTTAAGGGTCGGTGGGCAGGCCAGATACCAGGTCCCCCGGTTCACTAACTTCACAGCTGAACATCATGAAGTTGGGTGTGAAACTGGTAGCGCTGTGCCTGGTTGCTCTGTAAGCCATGACAGCGTAGGGGATCCTAAGGTCCCCGTGTCAGCGCTCGGCTGTTGTGGCCAGAATCTTCTGCAGGGTGGAGTTAAATGTTTCTACCGGTCCATCAGACTGTGGTCGAAAAGGTGTGTTGTGCATTTTCTCAATAACAGTGAGCCCATTTTCTAGAACACCTCGGACTCGAAGTTCCGACCCAGATCACTGTGCACTCTTTGTGGTGCACCATAACCACACACCCAGTCAGTGCTCTTTCTGCTGCCTTGTGTTTCTCCCCACTCAGGTTGCCTTCAGGTAAAGAGGGGCGGAGCCACTTCATTTGATTTTGTGCACCTGGGCACACAGGGCCTCAGTATTTAAAGTGGCTTCTTATTCTTGGGCCCTTTCCGAATAGCCACAGTTCAGTAGGCAGTACTTTTTAGTAGGAGTTTCAGTATACTGAACTTTCGTGGTCATTCAGTATGCATTGTTTGGGTTAACTTCAGTATACTGAACATTTCAGTATGGATACTAATTTCCGGGGTTTATACAACATGGATCGGATGCGTGCTTTCAGGAAATGAATTGTATTTTACCCACAATGCAGTGCGAAACTAAACATAAATCGTCACTTCACGTCTGCCTCCAGATCAAAACAAACGAGCGTGGATTAATTTAATCAATTTTTAATCTAGAGTTAAAGTCCCGTCTGAAATCACTACTTTTAATTAACAACAGAAAATATAACAAATATCTGCATTATTATAAAACCTTTCCCCCTCTATTTAAATAATGATTTAACTCTTTAAATGCGTCTTTATTGGTTTATTTTATATTCTGTATATTACTGTCTTTCATTTGTACTTTCCTTTATGTACTGTATGTTATTTAGTTATTTAATCTGCCTTTTACTTTATTTACATTGTAATATTGTTTTTTGTTTACCTGACTGTATATGTGCATTACTCTTCTTGAATAAAGCTAAACAAAAAACAAAAAAAAAATGGGTGAATGCGGCCGGTTCGGGAAATGTAAATGACATCACTTCTTTACTGAATGAATCAGAAGAAGTAGGAACAAATATCTTCCTACTGTGCGCGCCTACTGAATAGTAGGTACAAACAGTATACAGCATGGATAGTAGGTACTGTCTACTGAAAGATTGAGTATGTACTTGACAATTCAGATACAGCCTCTGTCTCTCTCTCGTCAACACTACACACATTCACCATTACAATCACCACTGATTTACAGTTTGCACATTCTTTGATTAGGAGGATTTGCCTGGGTTGTGAGAAAATGGGGGCTTGTCTGACTTCTGAACTTGGATTTGGCTTGATACTTGGTAGTTGTAAATCTAATTAGTTGTGTATCAGATTGTTTGTGTAGTTTGTTTGGAACTTGATCTGTGTAGAGTGGTAAGTAACCTCTCTGACTTGTTACTGGTACAATTTGTTTGAAGATTTAACGATTTGACTTTCTTCAGAGCATTAGTTGTACTTGTTAGTTTGACCATCAAGAGTTTTATTTTTGAGCACCCTGATCAGCAAGCCGCCGGGCAAGCAGGACTTGCCACTTGGTTATTTTGCCATTTTTATTTTTAGTGGTAACTCTGGGGAGGGGGTGTGCCAAATTCGGTATGTTTCAGGTGACTCGGTCAGTGGTCTTCAGGGATGGTGTCCGAGTTTGGGAGACGCCTCGAGCTCGACAAGCCATTGAAGAAGTGAGGCTTAGGTGAGTTAGTTATTAGTGTAGCTGTTGGGGTGTCTCCATAAAGCTTGTAAAGTAAAGCAGCATATTTTCTTTGTTTGTTGGACTGATTACCTTGTTACATTACATTTTCTGAGACGTTTGGTTAAGTTGGTTTTTAAACTTGGTATTTAATCAGTGGTAGACTTGACTTGGGATTTTGACAATGGTTTCTGTGTATGAGTAACAATCCTATGAAAGCTATTTTTTTTAGGGGCAGGCATTACACCTCGTTTTGTTGATGCAGGTTTAACATTTGAAACAAAAAAGAAAACTAGAGCTTGAAAAGTACAAAATGCAACTCATTAAAGAGGGTAAATTTGCTTAAATAAACTGTACAGAAGCTATACACTGTATTAAAGCAAAGATATAATACAAAAAATAACAAAGGTGAACACTGTACAATGAAATGAAAATATAAATATGTTTTCTGAGAAGTCTCCTGACAAACACACGGCGTGCGTATAGTGTCAGAGACACATGTTCTCTGAAGTGAAATTCAAACCAAAGTTGCTGTTTTATTTCATGTGTAGTGAATTATTTAAAACGTATCTCCTGGTACCAGCTGGTGTATTTGTAGTTTATTGTAAGGCCAGAAGCCAGAACAAGGTGTTCTATGTTATTGCTCTGCCTCCACATGAATGATAAAGTTCACGTGTTATTTGAAGTCATGTGGTGTTTGTTCCATCAGAGCTCGTCTGTGTTTCTCCTCAGTGCGTCCCCCACAGCACCGCGATCAGTTTAGACATCCTGAAGACGATCGAGGAGAACTTGGAGATGGAGGAATGGGTGAAACCTGCCGACGGCTCACGCCCACTCGAAACAAAACATACATGAGGGACACTATAGAAGCTTAGTCTAATACTAAAGCTGCCGTTTTGTTTTGACTCCCAGGAGTGACCTGGCTGACGCGCCGTACTGTCGTAGGTCAATACGATCCCGTTTGCTGTTTGTCGATCAAGAAGATTTCTGCAGTCGTGTCTTTGGTTTGCAGCATAATACAATCCATTTATTGCAGCACCATGAAGTGAATACAGCGTCCATCAGTTTCCATTCTTTTGAACTAAACAAACAAACAAACAATACAGCTGCGGTTTCTCCATGCCGCCTGCCGCCTCAGCGGTCAAAAACCATAAGCCCTTCCGGGGTCAAACACCTCCCGTACCTTGACAAGTGACGTACATATATACCTGTGACAGGTGGTCAGGAAGTGATCTGGTACCTCTCCAGCTGCCAGACCAACTTCCATATTTGGTCCGCACCGGGACTTGAGCCGGCGACCCTCCGGTTCCCAACCCAAGTCCCTACAGACTGAGCTACTGCCGCCCAGACTGAGCTACTGCCACCCAAATTGCATTTGTCACAGGTGGGAGTTATATCGGGGTACATGCTGGACAACTTAACCTTGGACATGTGACCCCTGTGGACCACCTTAAATTGAAGTAGACAGTGTCTAGCACAGATTGAGGATTTATGTATTGATAAAAGAATGGAGTCCCATTGGTCATCAGAGATGTGTCCCAAGTCCTGTTCCCAGGCCGTCTTAATCTTGTCCAGTGGTGAACATATCAGCATCAAAATGATATTGTGTAACTTGGACAGCGCACCTCTAGACAGTGGGTCAAAGGAAAGAAAGGTATCTATTGGGTTAGCTATGGGTACTGAAGGGAAACAAGGCACGTGCGAACGAACATACTGTCTGACCTGTAAATACCGAAAGAAGTGCGTTTTGGGTAAATTGTATTTCTCAGTCAATTGATTAAAGGAAACAAAACAACCGTCTTCAAACAAGTCCGCAAACGATCTGATGCCCCTTTCATGCCAAGTCCGAAAAGTTGAGTCAGAGCGCGAGGGGGTGAAGAGATGGTTTGAGGCAATCGGACTCAGAAGGGAAAAGAATTCGTATCGAAAGGATCTCCTACATTGGGTCCACACCCAAAGGGTATGACGTACCATTGGATTATCCAGTGATTTTGGTAAGGGGCAGTCAAGCGGCGCACCGAGGAGTACAGGGAGGGAGATGTCTCGGCATGAATTTAGCTCCAGAGATGTCCAGTCTGGACCGTCGGACTGGAGATAAAAGCGAGTCCAAAAAGCAATACAACGAATATTGGTAGCCCACTAGTAGTGACGGAAATCAGGGAGCCCCATACCTCCATCCCTTTTGGGTCTCTGAAGCAGAGCTTTGCTAATTCGAGGCCTCTTGCCCTGCCATATATATGAGGAGATAATGGAATCCAATGAAACAAAAACGATTTTGGAACAAGTACTGGGACACACTGAAACAAATATGTAAATTTTGGGAGAACATTCATTTTTATGGAGTTTATTCGCCCAGCGAGCGATAATGTGAGGGGGGACCACTTTGATAGTGATGTTCTGACCTGGTTTAACAAGGTTATAGAATTGTCTTTCAAAATGTTCTTAAATTGTCGGGTAGCAACCACTCCCAAATAGGTAAATTGTCTCTCTTCAATTTGGAATGGAATGCCACTGTAGTCTAAGTCAAACGCCTGTCTGTTAATTGGAAACAGTTCGCTCTTCTGCATATTGATCTTGTATCCAGATATAGATCCAAATTGCTCAAGCAGGGAGAGAGCTGCTGGAAGCGAGGTATTTGGGTCTGAAATATATAATAGGAGACCATCTGCATATAAAGACACCCTATGCTCTGTACCCCCTCTCCAAATACCAGAGACACCCTGGCTGTTCCGAAGAGCCATTGCGAAGGGCTGAGAGATTGTGCTGTTTGTTTGAACTTTAGCAATGGGAGAAGCATACAATAATTTAATCGAGGCTATAGGTAACGGACCTAATCCAAAATTTTCCAGAACTTTAAACAAATATTTCCACTCAGCGCGATCAAACGCCTTCTCTGCATCTAGTGTCATGACACATTCGGGGACATTACTAGAGCTTGAGTATAGAATGTTAAATAAATGTCGGACATTGAAGAAGGAGTGTCGGTTCTTTATAAAGCCAGTCTGACCCTGCGCTATTATTAAGGGGGTAACTTCCTCCAACCTGTGTGCTAGTGTCTTGGCGAGGACTTTCGCATCTGTGTTGAGCAGGGAGATTGGCCTGTACGAGGCACAGTATGTGGGATCCTTACCCTTTTTAGCTATAAGAGTTATACGAGCCTCATTCATCGACTGAGGAAGTGAGCCTCGCCTAAGAGACTCGAAAAAGACAGTAGCAAGGCGTGGAGAGAGGAGTGCTGAAAATTTCTTGAAAAATTCAGCTGGGAAGCCATCAGGGCCAGGGGATTTCCCGGATTGCATGGATGATATAGCCAGGGCTATCTCCGCCTGAGACAGAGGAGCCTCCATTTTCTCCACCAACTCTGGCGGAATGGTTGGGGTGGACAAAGGGTCAAGAAAGGCCTTAATAGCTGCATCGTCACCATTAAATTGTGAGGTATACAGTTGGGAGTTGTGGTAGAACTGGGCCTGCAGAAAATCAGCAGAAAGAGGAAACCCTCCGACCCTTGGGACGAGAGCAAATAAAAGAGACTTTCAGAAACTGTTGAGTTGCTAAGTCACCCAGTTTATTACATGCAGCATGGAGAGAAGTTCAGCTATGCGTACAGGATACACAAAGTAAGTTCTCTTCCCGCTCTTGGGGCGTACAATCTTTATATACTTGAGCATATAGTGTGATCGAAACTTACAGAGGAGGATCAAAGAAACAGGTGCAGCTTTATCTGTGTCAGCACCTTGTGGTCAGTGTATAAATATGTGAATGTAGCAGTAACTTGTCCTTGAGAGTTTAAAAAATAGTCCTTATAAGGAGCTGTTGTTGAGTCTGTGTACGTGAGATAAAACACCTGTGGTGAGGTGAGTATCGTGCAAGGTTCGTGTGTTGCAGTGGTCATATAAGGACACGGTGCATGTATACGTGATATGTGTAATACTATGTGTAATGCATTGGATCAGTTAATGAGCAAACATAAAAGTATAAAGAATATAAGATTCCACATTCCCCCCTTTTGTTCTTTAGAACAAACTACAATAAAACAAAATAAAACATAAAACATCCTTCACACATCACTCATCAAAGGGGAAGAAACTGAGATCGGGGTAGCCTTCATTTTCATCATCAGCGTCATTAGCATCACCATTAACCGCTAGCAGCGGGAAATTTTGCACAGCATCTTCAGGATGTGGGGGTGAAATAGCACGGTCAATCAAGCGAGTCATAAGAGCTCTAATACATGGGATACAGCAACAACCACAGAGAATGAGAATCGCAGCCATGACTGCAATTGAAAGTAGGACAGACATAATTAGACCTTTCCATTTACCAAACAAATTGCTCATCAATGCTGATTTCTAGGAAGGAAAATCTGAGGAATGGTCTTATGAGTTTGTTTGGGAGAAGGTGTGAGACAAGAGACAGTGGTAGAGGATACAGACCGTCTTTCACGTGGTTGTTGCTGCGGAGAAAAAGTGGTGTTAACATCGGGTGCTGTAGAGTTGGTGAGAGAGGGTTTAGTGGGAGTGGTTACAGATTTAGTGTTAGTTTCTTGCAGCTGATACCATAACCAAGGTGCTAGCACAATGCTAGCAAAAATTAGGAGGATACATGTCGTGCCTCGGAGGCCACACAGGCCTTTATGATTTCTAAAAGGATGCCATGGTCTGGGCCTGTCTCTCTTCTGACCGCGTGGCTGCCTCTCAGTCAATGGCAGGAGGGTTGGAGTTGGAGCCATGTTGCCTGCTGTAGGAGCAGAGCACGTCGTACACTCCTGTCGACTAATTCCTCAACGCTCTAATGCTGTCTTGTCAGCCGTTGCAGCAGGTGGTGTTACCTTCTTACAGTGGGATGCGTGGATCCATGTAGGTCGACCTTCGACCTTTACTGCGGTGTTTGTGACGAGTAGAACCTGATAAGGTTTGGTCCACCGGGGCTGCAGTGCAGTCTTCCTTTGGTGGATCTTTATAGCCACGTAGTCACCTGGTTGCAGTGGATGTCCTGGTTCGTTCAGGGGTTGTGGTTGTCCTTCACGAACCTGTTTGTGAATGGATGAGAAGACATAGTGCAACGCTTTGCAATAGTTTAGTACACTATCATGTCTCAGGGCCATTTCTTGAGGCACTATCATAGTGCCCAGAGATCCTGGGGTGCTCATGGCTCGTCCTGTAATCACCTCATATGGAGATAAATGATTACGTCTGCTAGTAGTAGCTCTGATACTCATCAAGGCCAGAGGAAGAGCCTCCGGCCAGCTAAGTTGTGTCTGTGCACATATTTTAGCTAGTTTGAGTTTCAGAGTCTGGTTCAACCTTTCAACTTTCCCTGCACTTTGTGGATGGTAAGGTGTGTGCAGGTGGTGTTTGATTCCTAGTGCTGTAACAACATCTTGCACTATTTGTCCAGCAAAATGAGTCCCTCTGTCACTATTAATGGATACTGGGATACCAAACCTTGGAATGAACTCTTTGAGTAAGGCTTTTGATACTGCTGTTGTGTCTGCTTTTGCAGTAGGAAAAGCTTCGGGCCATCCTGAGAATGTGTCCACCATGACCAGGACGTATTGAAACCGTCCGTGTTTTGGCATTTGGATAAAATCAATCTGTAAATTTGAAAATGGTCCTGGTGGAGCAGGATGAGCACCTTGTTTCACTTTTGTTGTCTTTCCAACGTTGTGTTGTTGGCAAATGGCACATCTTTGTACAAAATCAGCACATGCCTGGGATACATTATTTGCATACCATACACGTCTAATTATCGCTTCCATCCCCCCTTTGTTCACGTGTGCTACACCGTGAACAGTCTGTAAGAGGTAGGGGAGGAGCGACTGAGGGCAACACGGGCGCCCGTCGACAGAGTAATATACATTATTTACAAGAACACATTTTGTCTGCCAGTGAGATCGTTCCAAGGGTTCGGCAGCTAACTGTAAGGCAGCTACGTCATGGACGGAGGGATCCGGGCTGGGAGAAACCAGTGTTGAGGTCGCCAACACGGGAGCGAGGGCTCCTGACACCGCAGCGGCTTTTGCTGCAGTATCAGCTCTTGCGTTACCGAGGCTCACAGGATCTTTGGAAGATGTATGGGCGTCACATTTGAGAATAGCAACTTTAGAAGGAAGAAGGAGAGCTTTTAGGAGAGCCTCTACTAGGGAAGCATTTTTAATAGGGGTGCCTGCAGATGTTAAGAAATCACGATGTCTCCAGATTCCACCAAAATCAAGGCAGACACCTAAAGCATACCGAGAGTCAGTGTAGATGTTAACAGATTTATTCTTTGCATAGATACATGCCTGAGTGAGAGCCACTAGCTCCGCCTGTTGAGCAGAGAAGTGGCCTGGAAGTTTACCTGTAAGAATGGTGCCAGTGGGAGAAACTACAGCCCAACCTGAATCAAGGGTGCCCTGCAGGTTTCTAGAAGAGCTGCCGTCAGTGAACAGGGTAAGGTCAAGGTTAGACAAAGTGGTGTCAAAGAGATCTTCACGAATGGTGTAGGTCATTGTTACCGTCGCCTGGCAGTCATGGGGCTCACCGTCAGCAGCAGTAGGAAGGAGAGAAGAGGGATCGAGAGTTGGAGATCTGTGAATAGTAAGATTAGGCATAGACAGCAGCAACAATTCATAATGACTCTGTCTGGCTGCGGAAAGGTGTTGTGTGCTGGCTCTGGTAAGCAGAGCACTCACTGCATGGGGAACATAAAGTTTACACTGAGAGTCCAATACCAGGTCAGACACGGTTCTTACCATGAAAGCAGCAGCCGCCACAGCTCGGAGACACGGGGGCAAACCCAGCTCAGTGTTGTCAAGGCGAGTGGAATAGTAACCTACTGGGCGTTTGTTAGAGCCATGTTGTTGAGTGAGAACACCAGAGGCAAACCCATTGCGTTCGTGAACGTACAGCTGGAAAGGTTTGCTGTAATCAGGGAGACCCAGCGCCGGGGCCTGTGAAAGTGCTTGTTTTAAGTCAGTAAACGCTGTCTCTGCATCCTCCGTCCATTGGAGGTGCTCAGGAGCTGCCTGCAGGAGCATGTCTTGAAGGGGCCTGGCTCGAGGGGCAAAGTCTATGATCCATGGTCTGGAGTACCCGAGGATGCCTAGGAACGACTTCAGCTGCTTCTTGGTGTGGGGTTTTGGAATGTTCAAAACAGCAGAAACACGTTTACTACTGACTTGGCGGGTGTTACCTTTGAGAACATGGCCCAGGTAGATCACTTCTTGTTGCACCAGCTGGGCTTTCGTGGCGCTGGCCTTGTGTCCCTTCTCAGCCAATGACAACAACAGAGCTCTTGTGTCCGTTTCGCATGCCTCTTTGGTGGGGCTGGCTACCAACAGGTCGTCCACGTACTGGATCAAGGCACTGCCTCCAGGGAGTTGAACGTCAGCTAGATCTGTAAGAAGGGCTCGGGCAAAAAGAGTGGGGCTGTGAATAAAACCTTGTGGGAGGCGAGTCCACGTGTACTGATGCCCACCGTAGGTGAAAGCAAACAGGTACTGGGACTCTGGGGAGACAGGGATGCTGAAAAAAGCAGAACAGAGGTCAACAACAGAGTACCACTGAGTAGAGGGAGGAATAGAGGTTAGGATGGTGGTGGGGCTGGGTACTACAGGAGTCATGGGAGCCACATAGTCATTTATCAGGCGGAGATCTTGAACAAACCGCCAGTCAGGGGAGTTAGGTTTCTTAACGGGTAGAATAGGGGTGTTACAGGGGCTCTGACACGGCACCAAAACTCCTTGGTCTAAAAGGGTAGCGATGACAGGCTTAATGCCTTCCAGAGAGGCCTGTGAGAGGGGGTACTGCTGTTTTCTGGGAGCAGGACCTGATTTTACAGGAATTGACACAGGAGGGTGAGACAACATTAGGCCACACTCATTAGAGTACTGAGACCACAATGTGTCTGGGACTCCTGCTGTGGCAGGGGACTGAGGAGGAGCAGAAACTGAGAACAGAGAAAGAGGGTGAGACATGTCAGTGGTCTTAAAAGGTGAAATGGTGCATACAGGATCTTCGTCATCAGCTAACCATGAGTCATCTACTGTCACTGTCCATGCCACGCCCTCATAGTGGGAGTACACCATTCCTTGGTACAAATGTGAGATGGTTGGAGTCAGAGTCTGTAAGGTCTTTGCTATGGGACCTAAGTCTTTAGGCTCGTAACCTTCACAGGTGTAGAGAGTCAGGTGTGGGGCGGAGTCAGGTTGCTGGAACAAGCTGGAGGCTACTGGGCCCAATTGATGTGTCAATAGGGCACTCCCCTGCTTACACAACAAAATGGTACACGCAAAAACACTACAGGCCTGTCCTAAGAAGGGAGAAAAATGATGGAAATACTCAAGGTCTCGTCCTGTAGGGTCAACGTGCAAAGTCCAGTGCATGCGGTGTGGAGGGACACAAGCTGAGGAAACATCAGGGAGGTCTGGGCTGTCTGAGAGAAACTCCTGCAATAGATCAAATGTAAAAGGCACCATGCTTCTTATAATAATATCTGACTGAAAGTCATTATACATTAGGCTGTAGAAAAGTCCAGGCTGGTTAACTGTCATGGACATCTGGGAAGTTGGAGGGAGCTGTAATTCAACAGAATTAGCATGGCATACCAAAGTGGCTTTTAACTTACCTAATAAATCTCTTCCCATTAAACTTACTGGTGAGTTGTCGCCCATAAGTAGAAAAGAGTGCTCCAGATTTTGACCCTGAAAAGACACTGCAGCAGGTTGTGAGACATAATTTTGTTGCGTAATTCCAGCCACTCCTATGGTACTTAGGGTTTCTGTGGTGGGTGCAACATTAGCAGCAGCTGCATCAGAGGGAGTCAGGGTAGAAACAGTAGCCCCAGTGTCTACTAGCATCTCAGTTGAGGTCCTGTTTATTTCCATCACTGCCTTCGGATCTGGAGAAACAGAAAGAGGAGCTAATAAAAGGGGAATTAGTGTTTGTGTAAGTGTGGGTGGCTTACTTCCCTGTGAGCCTAGGTGTGGAGCCTCGCTGGCCTATTGTGGGTGCAGGAATGGTCCACCAGGGGGACCCATTTGCTGTCTATTCATGCCTCCAGCTCCGCCCCCTCCTCTAGGAGGAGCCCAGTTACTTCTGTAGGCGGGTTTGTTTAAACCTGGGGCTCCTCCTCGGCCACGCCCTTGTTGGCTGGCCTTCAATCTACAGTCTTTGGCCCAATGTCCACTTTGGCCACAGTACAGACATTGATCTGGTCTTACCTGTTGACCTTGGGGTGGCTCTCGACTGTGAAAGGGGTTGGTTCCTTGAGCTGCTGGAAAGGGGTGATAAACTGGCCACTGTGTGGGAGCTGGAGATAAAAACTGTGTCTGTGGGAGAGAGGAGGGTTGGGTAGGGGCAGCCTGCTGGGGCTGTTGCACAATCATTTGTTTTACAGCACCAGAATATTGTTTACGTTTGTCTCTCTTTCCCTTATTGCTGTGTCTTAGTTTATTTATTTTTTTACAATCTGTGTCAGACTCTGATCTAGAACTATCAGAGGATTCAGCATTTCGTCGATTTCTTTCCAAGTGTTTGGCTATAGCTACACATTGTTCTAGAGTTTTTACCTCCCACGCAAGGTCTTGTTTTATCACTTCTCTGGAATGTCTTTCTAATCCGTCAACGAATGCGCGCGGAAGAAGCGGGGCGAACTGCTCTGAGGTTAAGCCTGAGTATTTCTTAAATGTGTTTTGCAACCTAGTCACAAAATCTTCCACCTGTTCCTCTTTTCTTTTATGTAGTCCTGACAGTTTACCCCAATCTGGGTTGACTTTGAATTTAGTCTGTAAATCCTTCATTATTTCTTCCAACATAAGTTCGCCCCTTTCTTCTGTCTGATCTTTTGCAGCTGCGCTCTGTGCATCAAGATGTATTCTCCATCTATCCTCGAGCTTAGGCCAACGCGCCATACAAAAGCTGTACCAGTCACCCTGACAGGGATGGAAACATCCAGACAGTCTCTTTAGATATGTTATAGTCTGAGTCACGTCCTTCTTAGGATCTGGGGTATCGTCAGTCAGTTGTTTTAATTCCATTTTAGTCCAGGGGCGGTATGCAGTGATAAGAGACCCATCCCCATTTATTCCTGGAAATATTCTTAAAGGGGCTTCGAGCACGTGTGTGCCTCCCTGTCCTGATCCGCTAGCTCCTTTCTGACCCTGCTCCTTTTTGTCTTGTTCTTTTTTAAATTTTTGCTGTTTAAGTCTTTCAGAATGTCTCGGTGCTTTTTGTTCTTCATCTGATCCGCCCGAAAGCTCCTTACTGCTATCTCCCCCTCCCTCTGCTCGCTCATCCTGTTGTTGCGGTGCAGCTGCAGCCTGTCCGCTTCTGCCCTGTCTGGGTGCGGGTGCTCGTGGTGTATTTCTATACAGGTACAATTCGTCATCTGAGCTATAGTCAGGGGGAGAGCCTTCTTTTGTTAACAGGCTGGGGTACAACTTAACAGTTGAGCCCTTTTTACCAAATGGATTATTCGGAGACCAAGCTGTACTTTGGCTTTATCTGTTTTTGGGGGTTTGCTTGGCTCTCCTGGCTGATTAACTGAATGTAACATTAATCTAAGTTTCTCGTTTGCTTCACCTTCCTGCTGTGCCTTTTCTGACATTTCAGCCGCTGTTTTCAGCACTGTTCTCTCCCTACTTACTGCTGCTTTCTTTTCAACATGACCTTTCACAAGCCCCCAATGGAGGTCTTCACTCTTCTTTGGTCCTGCTTTTCCTTTGCCATCTTTTCCCCACCACTTTTCTTTCAACATTTTATCCACTTTTGCACATTTCTTTGGGTTGCAAGTGCCCAGTACCGGCCATTTTTTTTATTTTTATTTTTTATTTCTATTTATTTATTTATTTATTTATTTATTTAATTTTTTATTTTTTATTTTTATTATTTTTTTTTTTGTTCCAACGTTTGAAAATTTTAAGCCAATCTATGTCAGGGTACCCTGTTTTCATTTGCATTAAGATTGATCTATCCGGAGTATTACCTTCGCCATCAGGCTTTAGTTTACTGGTTGATTTTCCCATTGTTCCTTTTATTTGTTTGTTTTATTTTATCACTTTAGCATAGCCATTTTACTTTATCTTTGTTTTTGCAATCCTTTGCTTAATTTCTGTTTTCACTGTACTCCCTCAAACGTCTCTGAGGTTTCCCATGAAACCCAGATTTTTAGTTTAACATTCTGTTTTCACTGTACTCCCTCAGACGTCTCTGAGGTTTCCCATGAAACCCAGAATTTCAGTTTAATATTCTGTTTTCACTGTACTCCCTCAAACGTCTCTGAGGTTTCCTCATGAAACCCAGAATTTTAGTTTAACAAATTCGTTCCCACTATTTTATACAAATTTAGGTACTTGATTTTATTATTCTTCTTTTATTTACCTTATTTTATTCTTCTTCTTTTATTTTTTTCACTATCGTCCGATGGTCAGAGTAGTTTCACACAGTTCTGGTTCTTTACCCAAAATTTATCAGGGATTCCGTTACCAAACCGAGAGCTCCCTTCTCACAACTCTATACTCTCCACCCCTAAACTGTCAAACTTTAGAAAAGGTGTTTGACTTACCTATTCCTCAGTTGACTTGGGTGGAGAAGTTGTTTCGGAGGAAACTACCCGGTTGATGTTAGGAATCCCATCCTCGTCGCCATGTAATTGTGGTAGAACTGGGCCTGCAGAAAATCAGCAGAAAGAGGAAACCCTCCGACCCTTGGGACGAGAGCAAATAAAAGAGACTTTCAGAAACTGTTGAGTTGCTAAGTCACCCAGTTTATTACATGCAGCATGGAGAGAAGTTCAGCTATGCGTACAGGATACACAAAGTAAGTTCTCTGCCCGCTCTTGGGGCGTACAATCTTTATATACTTGAGCATATAGTGTGATCGAAACTTACAGAGGAGGCTCAAAGAAACAGGTGCAGCTTTATCTGTGTCAGCACCTTGTGGTCAGTGTATAAATATGTGAATGTAGCAGTAACTTGTCCTTGAGAGTTTAAAAAATAGTCCTTATAAGGAGCTGTTGTTGAGTCTGTGTACGTGAGATAAAACACCTGTGGTGAGGTGAGTATCGTGCAAGGTTCGTGTGTTGCAGTGGTCATATAAGGACACGGTGCATGTATACGTGATATGTGTAATGCTATGTGTAATGCATTGGATCAGTTAATGAGCAAACATAAAAGTATAAAGAATATAAGATTCCACAGAGTAAAAACCTTTAAAGGTATCATTTATCTTAGTGGGGTCTAGAGTGGTATCACCACTGTCTGTGTGAATACTTGTTATAAGTTGTTTAGCCCTTAGTCCCTTTAGTTGATTAGCCAGCAATTTCCCAGTTTTTTCACTATGTTCATAGTAGGTGCTTTTACTTTTTAACCGGAGATTTTCCGTTTGGTAAGTGGTGAGAAGGTTAAACTTAGTTTTCAGTTCCAATCGTTGGTTATATAGTTCTGGAGTTCGGTTAAGTGCATATTGTCGATCGGTTTCTTGGATTTTAGATATCAATTCCAGTTGGTCCTTCTGAGACTGTCTTTTCTTATTTGCAGTGAATGCTATTATTTGTCCTCTCAAGTAGGCCTTAAATGCGTCCCAGACCACAAGAGCAGAGACATCCGGGGTACAGTTAGTTTCAAAGAAAAAGCTAATCTGTTCTTCTATATATTTAACAAACTGGGGGTCTGAAAGTAGGGTTGGGTTGAGACGCCAGTGCCTCGTAGGCTGTGGAGCGTTGGGAAATAGCATTGACATCACAACAGGGGCATGATCAGATATGACGATACTGTGATATGTGCAGGAATGGACCTGAGGAATTAGTCTGTTGTCAACAAAAATATTGTCTATTCTGGAGTAAGTGTGATGGACATTTGAAAAAAAGGAATACTGTCTCGCTCTAGGGTTGAGGAATATAACTGAAATCCCAAACTCAGAGATTAAAGACTGGATACATGAGGCAGATCTACTCACTACCCCTGGTCTGCTGGAAGAGCGATCCAGGGTCGGGTCCAACCAGCAGTTGAAGTCCCCACCAAGTATTAGATAATGTGTGTCTAGGCCATTGAGAAGAGAGAAAAAACTATCAAAAAAGCTAACATCATCAGCATTCGGAGCGTAGACATTGGCAAGGATAACTTTTGTATTAAATAGTTTCCCTGAGACAATTATAAATCTCCCATTTTTATCAGATGTGATATTGTCTGGTTCAAAATGTAAATGCTTGGCAACCAATATAGAACATTCTTATTTTTTATATCTTTTAGTACTTAATTACTTTGTAGTTAATATTATATTGTGTTTAGATTTGCTAACATTGTGTTTTTTGTATTGTGTGTTGGATAACCTGCTATACTACATTATATAACTGCACTCTGCATTACTGTGGTACAACACTGCCTCTCGTCTCTGCTGTTTACATTACTTGCTGCTATTTATCATACCAAGTCACGTTAATCATCACTTGTCACTTTATCTTGTCATTCTCAAATACTGTCTCAATTTCCATGCATAGTTAACTTCATCATTCATTTTGTACTTGTATATATCCCCTGTTTTTATTTTTATTTATCTTATCTATTCTGTTTAATGTGTATTTTGAGCTTACTTGTCTGTGCTGCTGCAACGCCCGAATTTCCCCTCTGGGGATCAATAAAGTATTATCCTATCCTATCCTATCCTACCTCTGTGAGTGCTGGAAAATGTCACAGGTGGGGATGCGTACTTAACCCTTTGACTTCCACACTAAGAAATCCATTTGCAAAAAAATATTTGTTGGTAAAATTGTGTTCCTGCCTCTTCATTAAGCAACATTTCAGTTTATATTTTTCGGATTACTCAATCAGGAAGCAGATATGCAGGTCAACCAGCTGGTTGACTGTTTAGGGTTACTTTGGATATGAATGGATTTCTTTCATTTCTGCAACAAAATGTTTAGTTTTTTCATATGTAAACATCACAGAGAGTAGAACTTGTTAAAATAACTTATAATTTATTCAACAAATTAAATGAGTAGCAATGGTTAGAAAAGGTGAACAAAATAAGAAATGAGTGACTTGAGCCAGGCTGTTTGCGTAGACTGGCAACTCAACCGAGCTGTTAACCATGTTTTGTGAGGAATCGTAGATATATATTTTGTTGTCAAATTTATTTCCTTCAACTAAAATATGATTGTTAGAGGGTCTATAAATGATATGTGAATATATATATTTTTTTTACCCAGACATTTGCTCTTATTCTGTGAGACTTCTGAGGAGCTGTGCAGCGCAGAGTCACTACCGGTATTTTCCACAGTTTTAAGACAATGATAATTATGTACAGCAGCGCCACCCATTGGACATAATCTGTGTTACATACACTATTCAATGAGGTGAATGAGGATAAACAGACAAAGATAGGTTTCCAGAGTTTTAAATACAGCAATATGGTGGCGGGAAAAAGGTCAACCGCGGTTACAATGCAAGTCAAAGGGAGGGGTAGTGTTCTGTAAAGGGAACTAAAGCGGGTTGTTTCCACCCGGACCATTGAGTGTGTAACACAAGTTGAGAGTAAACGTTCCTGCTGAGCAGACACGTGATTCTCCGTGTGTTTATTAATGATCGTTAGGGTGCTAACGTAACAGTAGATGATCAGAGTAAAGTTGTAAAGACGTCAGCGCTGAGTTGAGTTTCCCCTCTGTGACTCTTGGATGTGTGTAAGATGGCCGGGTTTAAGGATCTTAAAGAGTTATTCAGTCGACGGCTGCTCGCTGCGGTTATCAGAGATATAACAGAAGAAAGAACAACAAGTGGATACGAAGAGGAGCTCCACCGACAAAGAAAACTGCTGGATGTGATTTTAACTCCTGAAGTCAAGCTACAGAGAACAGGTTGGTTTTCTTTCCACTGCTGGAAACGTGTTTCCTGCTCATGTTTCAGATAGCAGAGCCTTTAGCTAACTTCCACAGACGCACACAGCACAGTGTTAGCTGCAGCTAGCTCCTGCTAACAACATCATTGAGTTTACTGGACTAAAAGACTCTTTAAGTCTTCACCTATTGAATCCAGCAACGGATCTGGTTATTGGAGATACGTTTTAGAAACCTTAACAATATGCTATTCAATTGTATCTTTGGGCACACAAACTTCAGGCCACCCTCTGCATCAGACTGCGGTCAAGCCAGCCTCCACTTCAGAATCAGAATCATCATTTTTAAATCAAAACATAACACAAACAAAGTTGACATTGATGGTAACAGAGATGACGTGCATAACAGAGTTGACCACTCATAGTTAAAAGATCAAAAAACTATTACACATTCACTTTAACTTGCGGCTTAATTTGAACATTTAAACAACATTTTATATACAGAAACATTTTTTAATCCTAAATAATACATCTGGGATATAAATATTTCAGGAATCTGAATAATAACGGTGTGTGTCTCGTACAATACTGACAGCCAAGAACTAAGCCCAAAACCAGTGGCAAACACAATAAAACACAATTCTGATTGGCTGGTGATCAAAAAAGTTAATTTAGAACCCTGCATCCAAGACCATTATGCATTCAGGAAACGTGGCATCCATGTTTCACTATTTTGAGCTAGTCGGCAGCAATTTCGGCCCATATTTCTCGGTCTATCTCCACATGACGTCCCGTCACAGCGGTTGGTTGTGGAATGATTCTGAGGACATCGTCGAAGAGATACCACAAGGTATGGTCGCGGTTTGGCCAAAAGAAGCGATTCCTCCCCACATTGTGCATGCATTTGACCTTTGCATGGGTCCCGTTGACCTCGATAATGGTCCCAGGATAAATGTCATCATCATATTTGATGACACACCACTGGCCAATGACATTTCTGCCGTCCCACATGATGTCATGTGTTGCCTGCACTTGTTGCTCTTCAGTGGGGACATAAAGGCTGGGCTGGACATCAAATTCAAACCTTTGTGTGTTGTGACATGCACACTCAAGTATCTGCCTAGTTGAACAGACACAGCTGACATCTGTGTAGATGACCTTTCCTGGTGTCAGAGTGATCAGCTGATGAAGGCGCATTGTCGAAGGAACTACTGGGAGTACTTTTGGCATCTTCTTCACAGCTTTGTCCACAGCTTCCTCATCAACAAAGAACAGCTTTATAGAGGTCTGGGAACTCAGAAGACACTCATACAGCTGCATGGCATTTGGAATGTCTTTCCCTGCACTAACTAATCTGTCTGCTCTTCTTTTCAGAACCCCACCCACTCCATCTGGAGCTCCCTTTCCGTGCCTTGCTTCAAAGAAGTTCCATATTCCTTTCTTGAAGCCCTTCTTGTACAACTCTGTGCTCAACAAGTAGAAGTTGCCCTTTTGGCCGTATTGGGTACACGGTCCATCACTAAAAAAATGAACGACAGTTACTGATGGGTGATGGGTTTTTATGTGGTCCAGAACAGGGACAGGTGTGTCCATATAGCAGGTGGACCTTTCTCTTTTGATGCTGAGATGGATGTAAAGCACAAATGTTTGTCCACTTCACCCACATGAAGGATCCCAGTGTGTAGAGTTGCCTGCTTCTAAGAGGATGCAAAGTGAACTGCCTGAATCTCTGCTGACAATTTACATGCATAATTCTCTGAGAAATCAATGTGGATCAAACACTCATGAGATTTCATGTTTTTCTTGAGCTCACGGTAGTGAATGTATTGTGTTTTGATGTTGAATTGATGTCTCATGAAAACTCTCAGCTGGTTTTGAAACATCTCATTAAGGTCTCCTAGACAACTTTCCATCTCCTTTTTTACAGTCATTCAGACTGGTTGTGATTCTTTTTCACTGTCTTTGTTTTTCTTCCTCCTTTCTGCCAGTTCAGTTGTCAACTGAGTGAACCTCACCGGTGTTTCAGCATCATTCACTGCTGAACTGATAGACATTGCTTCTGCATTTGTCACATGCTCCATACATACATTCTTTGTTTGCAGCATCACAACTTAATGAGTTGGAGATGATTTTGAAGTCAGTTGTGCCAAGAAGCTGGAGAGTATGAAGCTTCTGCACAGTGAAGAATAAGTTCTCGTGAATTTTACACAGACATGTTTCTCTGTCAGACATGGATGGGTGGACAACCCAGAAAGGACGCATGAAACAGAAAAGTGCATATGACAGCTGACTTGATGGATTCTCAAGAATGAATTTGTGATGTAGGTTCTTTATGGTATCATTTAGAAACCTTTTCTGCATTTTTGCTTTTCCTCTTGTGATTTTTTGACTTTTTTCCTGCAGTCAAGCGGCTGACATCATCTCTCAAAAAGAATTCTTTTACCTCCTTCTGGAGCTTGCTTTGTCTGGATCTATATTTTCTTCTTTGAAAAGACAGGTCCCTTTGGTTTTTCTTTCCAAACCGCTTTCTTGAAAAACCAAGTGAGATCTGTGTTGTTTTCTGTAATTTGTAGGTTTTTATCCGTGATATCATCTGACACACTCTCTCTTCTTTTGTGTCTTGATACTTCTTTCTTATATTTTCTATCAGCACGTTGTGATAAAGGATAGTTCTTTGAATTTCTGCAGGGACTTTATGTTTTCCTATTTGTTTTTGTGTTTTTGATGGAGGGGAGTCAGACACAGGTGTCAGTCTCTGGATGCGTTTCTGGTATTTTCGGACAGCAGTTGTTTTCTTTTTCAGCAAAATCTTTCATTTTTTGATTTCTCTTTGTAATTTGGAGTTCTCCCGTTTTATTTTCCGGCATTTCGCCGGGCCCTGTACTGCTGCTGCCTTTCAGCTGCTGAAAGATTCATCTCCCTAGAAGATAAATGACTGACTTCCTTATCCTGAAATTGTATAACACAGATGTACTTGTTGCAGTAAAATAACCTAGAATCAATAATAATTATCAATAATATCAATTATTGCCAAATACTTAAATGTGATATGTGACTCTGTTACGTATCGTCAACTCTGTTACGATCAAATTGTTTAAAACATAAACAGAGTTGACAGTAACAGAGTTGACATTTTCCACCATTTTGTACTTTTACTCCTTATGCTAACCTCACACCAGATATCAGCTAGCATTTCTTAAAACCAAATTTAATAGATTTTTATCATGTATATATACTTTTTCAATTGACTGAGATAATCACTGAATATTAACACAACAGATTTGACGAAGAATTAATCTACTGTTGATGATTTCTCAACATATTACTAAATAATGAGAGAAGAAACATGGACATACCTCACTGTCTTCCAGAGGTTTCCCACCACAGGAAGTGACATCACTGTGCGCTGGTCAAATGCGTTTTATGGGAACACTTTGGAGATTTAATGCAGTTTTATAACAGAGGTAACAGAGTTGACGTGAACATACGGACAGACAAAAAATATATATACTACTGTTCTAAGTTAAATTTTAAATAATACAGAAATGTAATATTTGGAAGTGCAGAAGAACCTCACAGAGCTGGTCTGCACAGTCCTTCAGGAGTCTGGAGCTGATGCTGTCGGGACCTTTTGGCCTTCCTCGCCTTGATCTTCCTCAGCTGACTTCTCACCTGATCAGCTGTTATGGAGAGGCCGTCGGTGGAGGAGGAAGAAGAGGAGGAGAGGGTTGTTGAGGGGGGTGGCAGGGTACTCAGGGTAGTCAGATGGAGTGTCTAAAAAGCGGGTTGGTCTGCGTTCTGGAGGGTGGAGGTGGGGTTGGGAGCAGAATCAAATCTATTGAAGAACAGATTCAGTTCATTTGCCCACTCCCTGTCTCCTGCTTCAGGGCCCCTCCCACGCCTTCTGCTGTGACCTGAGATGTTATTCAGGCCCCTCCAGACGTCTCTTGCATTTTTCTGTTGTAAATGCTCCTCCATCTTTTCCCGGTAGCTGGTTTTCCCCTCCTTGATTTTTTTTGAGCTCCTTCTGCACCCTCCTCAGCTCCTCTCTATCTCCAGCTCTTAAAACCTTCTTCTTTTTTTGAGCAGGGTTTTCAGCTCAGGGGTCACCCAGGGTTTGTTGTTTGAGAAACACTGTATTTTTTGGTGTATTTTGGTGGGTACAGTGTTCTCAACACAGAAGTTTATGTAGTCTGTGATGCAGTGAGTTAAACCGTCGATTTCCTCTCCGTGTGGGCTTCTCAGCACCTCCCAGTCAGTGGTGTCGAAGCAGTCCTGCAGCGCCTCAGTGGTCTCCTTAGACCACTTCTTCACATACCTGGTTGTGGGGGGTTGTTTTTTCACCATAGGTATGTAAATGGTCTGCAGTCTCACCAGGTTGTGGTCTGAGCGGCCCAGTGGGGGGGAGGGGTGATGATCTGTATGCATCCTTGGTGTTTGCATACAGTAAGTCCAAAGTTTTATTGTCCCTGGTATGGCAGTCAACATACTGAGTGAAAGTAGGGAGAGTGGCAGACAGGGAAGCGTGATTCAAGTCTCCTGAGATGAGAATAAGAGACTGGGGGTGTGATGTCTGTAGCTGAGACACTACACTGTACACACACACACAGACACTTGAGCGCACACACAGGTGAGCACACTTTCACCAGCGGAGGCCTGGGTGTGCACAATAATAAAAAGTCCTCAAGAACCATCAGAAAATAAAGTAGGCCGCTTAGCTTACTTCAGACTTTTCTGGGCATGTCTCTCTCTCTGCCATTACTCAGAAAATGCGCTGTGACCATGCTGCATTCAGGGGTGCTCAGACAATGAGAGATGCATTCAGGTGCGCTCAGAAAAGGGAGTTGCAGGAACAAAAACTAAGCTAGACAGACCGTTAAAAGTTGAAATAATTGTTTTGACTGCTGTTATTCAAAGAAACACATGAACACCATGATCCCTTTAAGGGTCTGTGCCCCCCCCCCCCCCCCCCCCCCCATGGTGTTTTCATGAATAAATTAAAGGAATCTTTTTCAGTTATTTCAAAATGTTTCTTCAGTCTCAATTTGTAAAATAAATCGTGAAAGAATCGTATCGCGAACCCAGTCTCGTGAATCATTACATCCCTACATCAAAGTGTGTGTAAGAACGTAGTTTAATGAAAAAAGTCTTGATTTTTTGTATTAAAAAAAATGCAAATAATTGTTGCAATTTCTGCAATTTAATTGCAAAAAACTCTCTGTTGGACACATATCTTATTCTTTCCTAAAGATTGAGCTAGCTCAGCACTTTGGTGTGTGAAGAGGTAGTATCTGACATAATCAGGAAGTGATCAGCAGCACATGGCTCATTTACATAACGCCAGCCTTTCTGTTGCCGTTTTGGAAATGAGCCACAGGTCGGTTTCGAACCTTGGCTGCCCGCTCTCCAGGACTTTATGATGATGAGAAACCTCAATCTTCACAGCCTTAGACAAGTTCCTTATTTTCTTTCAAAATAAAGGTAGGTTTGTATCCAAAAAGGAAGTAAAGTAACCTAAGCTTAAGGCATTACAAAATAAAAGCATTAAAAACGTTTTTTAAATGCAAAATGAGTGAATTCCAAACATGATTAAAATGTGATCAATTCTAGTGAACTATTGATTTTCAGCCTTTAAAAATGAAATCATTTGACAGCCCTTATTAATATTTAAAAAGCAGTTTAAGTACCGTTAATGTTTGTTTACTGTGTCCTGCAGATGTCCAGCAGCTGTTGGTGAGTAAAGAAGAGCTTCCACCTGAGCAGCAGGAGTGGAGCCACATTCTGGACCAGGAGGACACTAAGCCCCAACACATTAAAGAAGAACATGAGGAACTGTGGATCAGTCAGGAGGAAGAACACCTTCAAGGACTGGAGGAGGCTGATACCACCAAGTTCCCCTTCACTCCTGTCTCTGTGAAGAGTGAAGATGATGAAGAGAAACCTCAGTCCTCACAGCTTCATCAGAGACAAACTGAACAGATGGAAACAGGAGTTGATGGAGAGGACTGTGGAGGAGCAGAACCAGAGAGAGACTCAGATCCAGAGAGACGTTTACAACCAGAGACTGAGGTCGAGACTGAAGACTCTAGTGAACCTGAGACTGATGACAGTGATGATTGGAAAGAGACAAGAGAAGATCTGTCAGAATTAAACTTGAAAAATAAGAAACTAAAGACTGGTAAGAAACAACACAGCTGCTCGGAGTGTGGTAAAAGATTTAACCAGAAAGGGCATCTGACCACACACATGTTAGTTCATACAGGAGAGAAAGCCTTCAGCTGCTCTGTTTGCAGTAAAAGCTTTACCCATAGACAAAGTCTGACCAGACACATGTTAGTTCATACAGGAGAGAAAGCCTTCAGCTGCTCTGTTTGCAGTAAAAGCTTTACCCAAAGAGGAACTCTGACCACACACATGTTAGTTCATACAGGAGAGAAAGCCTTCAGCTGCTCTGTTTGCAGTAAAAGCTTTACCCTTAGACAAAGTCTGACCACACACATGTTAGTTCATACAGGAGAGAAAGCCTTCAGCTGCTCTGTTTGCAGTAAAAGTTTTACCCAAAGACAACATCTGACCACACACATGTTAGTTCATACAGGAGAGAAACCCTTCAGCTGCTCTGGGTGTAGTAAAAGGTTTAACCGGAAAAAGTCTCTGACCAGACACATGTTAGTTCATACAGGAGAGAAACCCTTGAGCTGCTCTGAGTGTAGTAAAAGGTTTAACCGGAAAGAGTCTCTGACCACACACATGTTAGTTCATACAGGACAGAAAGCTTTCAGCTGCTCTGTTTGCAGTAAAAGCTTTACCCAAAGACAACATCTGACCACACACATGTTACTTCATACAGGAGAGAAAGCTTTCAGCTGCTCTGTTTGCAGTAAAAGCTTTAACCAAAGACAACATCTAACCACACACATGTTACTTCATACAGGAGAGAAAGCCTTCAGCTGCTCTGTTTGCAGTAAAAGCTTTACCCTTAGACAAAGTCTGACCCAACACATGTTAGTTCATACAGGACAAAAAGCCTTCAGCTGCTCTGTTTGCAGTAAAAGCTTTACCCGAAGAGGAAATCTGACCCAACACATGTTAGTTCATACAGGAGAGAAAGCCTTCAGCTGCTCTGTTTGCAGTAAAAGCTTTACCCTAAGAGGAAGTCTGACAAAACACATGTCAGTTCATACAGGAGAGAAACCCTTCAGCTGCTCTGAGTGTGGTAAAAGGTTTAACCGGAAAGAAATTCTGACCAGACACATGTTAGTTCATGCAGGAGAGAAATGCTAATCCTGTGCAATGGTAAAACTGATCTAAAGGATTCCAACTTCACATCACTATTGTGTATATAAGACAAAAAAGAGATAAAAGACAAAAATCTGTCTCTACTTTTTTGACATTGAAGTTTTGCTGACATATGAACCAGTAAGTTGGGATCAGCTATGACGTTTGAATTTAAAGTGTTCATATGAAACAGTTACAGTGTAAGGATTCTTCTTCTCTCCTGATATCTTCTTCTTTCTGTCACTCTGTTTCCTTGGAGGCCTCTGTGTTGGTTAGCAGAAGTTCTTCAGACAGCTCACGTGTCACCTTGTAATAAATAAACTGATGTAGAGTGAGAAAGACTTTCATCTACTTGTGTTATTTTGTGTCGAGTGCCTAAATTCTCTTTGGTAAAGAAAAGGAACTCAGCAGATCCTGATGCAGAGCGACCACAGTCAGATCAGGTCCAGGTTTATTTAACTGAAAACCTTTAACCCTTAATAAGAATCCTGCAGTCAGAATACAAAATAAAGAAAATCTCAATGACACCTGAACATGCACAGGATTAATTAAGAGTGCAGAGGCCACTGGGCACCTAACTGCTGCAGCCTTTGATCCCAAACTGAATGACAACACTTGTAGATGTCATCTGGATTTACTCAACATATTGTTGATGTGGATTTCCTTGTTGTTGACATGTTTGATGATGAAGAAATTCTCCGTTGACACTGACTTGCTTACATAATGATCATTTTATTGACAAACAAGTTACAGCATCGCCAGGCTCGCCATGGTTCGACCTGGGAGAGACACAGCCAAAAGTGATCTCTCCCCTTACACACAGAAACTCTGGTATTTATGGACACACCTCACAGGAGAACAACATAGGGACATCTGTTTGTTTTCAGGACACCCCTCTTCATACAACTGCAGGGGTTTCTGTCTTAGTCATATGTATGTCATATGTATGTCATAAACTCAAAGGACAACACAGGTCACAGATACAATCTCTTGTCCAGAAGTCCCTGGGCAACTCTCTGGATACAGGGGCCCCATTGTACACATTCCACTGAGAGGGCTCCTAAATCTCCTTCAGATACTCCTCCTGATGCGCCCATTGTAAACTTATATTACCTCTGTCCTGGTTACATCAGACCCTTCATAGTCCCCCCTAGCGAGACTATAGTCTCGCAAACAAGATAAATTATACAATTATGATGTTAATTAGCCTTATACGAATCACTTCTGTCCATGCTTAACCTTAGTAATATAGTAAAATTTTATTTGTGGAGTGTGAGAGCGAAAAACCCATCAGGCAGCTATCTTTCTTTATTATCCATCAAACAATCTAGACAGGAAAACTCTCTTCAAAAATGATATTTCTCTCCAATCTCTATGACCTCCTCACCTTCACTTAGGTCATTACCACTCAGTAGCCACAAGAATCTGAAACACTATAGATCCTATTGGTCCTAATTGTTATTGCATCCAAACATTCACAGACCATCCTGCTTTTTCTGATGGACCAAATGAATTCCTAATTAGTTTCAAAGCATCTATGACACTAGTCATATTGTCAGTAGCATCAGGAATCAAAGTATAACAGGCTTCTCCAGTTAGATTCAAAGCTATACAGAGGCCACCTTGTTTGGCCAAAATGTAATCAAAAGCCATGTCATGTTTCAGCAACGTCAATCGATGACTCCTCTGAGTATTTGACAAATATTCAAAACCTTTTATGGTCTCGTTTGCAAAACCTTGCAGGGTATATGTAATATTATCAATATGATCAGCTAAGTATATAACACCATACCATGGAAACAATCCTATTCCCCATTTCTCTCCCAAACTTATCCTCCAATGATAAGACTCCAAGTTGTGAAATTGTGCCAAATCTCTTTTCTTTCTACTGCTAGAGATTGTCGTAGAGTTATCCTCATCAGACCCTTTTCCCTTCTGAATAACAAAAACATCATACGGAAGTTTCAACTGTGCCATATAACAACATCCAATCCAACCATAAGGTAAAAATAAGTATGCCTTATTGCCACAAATCCACCAGATATCTTTAAATGTTCCTATGGTAAAATTACCCGGTAAAGTTTGATTCTTTACACTTAGAGTTTTACTCAGTCGGCGATGTGGTGCATGAAAGGTCACTATATACATGTCATCAATAGCCCTTTGATCACGTCGTCCAAATTGCATCATATAGTTATCACATTCTGATATTCCCATAAACATACCATCTCCACCATGAGTACCATTTGAACAAAAACAAGATTTAACCTTCACAGGTGTCACTTCCATAGGATCAGGGACTGCTGTCGTAATATCTTCATACTGATCAAGGAGATTTATATATGATAAGTTCTTCAACCAAGCACAATTCCCTTGAGGTGTAAATAGATGCACCGACACGGCCATCCAATAATCCTTTGGTGCTTGTTGCTTAAATACCAACCACGATAGCGCATAATTCTGACATTTAGAAGTTAAAGGTTCTGGTACCGTCTCTAGAATTGAAGGCCATGTGCCTGGTGCTGGAACTCTCACGACACACGGACCACTCAAATTACTAGCCAATCTAACAGAGTGAGTCAACTGTTCGTACCACATATTTCTACTTGCCCACGGGTCTGCAATTTGCAACACCGAGGAATCAAACCCATAAGCTTTCCATTGGGTTTCACGCTTCTCTAATGCATGAAGATGTTTAGTCATGACTTCTGATGTCCCGTCAGCATCTACAAAATCACCAATCAGATTCGACATAGTCATCTGAATTGTTTCAGCTGCCTTAACTAATGTAGATGTAGCAACAGATGTCAACATCATACCTCCAGACTCTGTAGACACCGAAGAACTCATCATTGTTTCGTTGATAGTAGATCCCATCTTTACAACCTCACTTGTAAAATTACTAGGAGTAACAGAAGTAGAAATTGTCATCATTGCTGTTGTAACATCCTTTTTTACCAAAGTCGCAGCTAGAGTAGTAACCAAAGTTGATACGCTAATACTACTAGGTATTCTCTGAGCTACAGTAGTAGACATCATCTGTTCATCAGTCACCCTTGGAGTGACTAGTTGCTTTTGAACCTCTTTAGCCACCGTAACTACTTCAATAGGATCTAGGCCTTCTACCACAAGCATTATCTTACAAGTTCTATACCCTTTTACCCAATAATTGTGATATGGTACAAATTTAAACTCTGGATCCAAATAAGTGCATGTATATTCTCCCTGATCTTCCCCTGTTACATTGATTAGGACAAGTGTACAGTCGTCTACAACCCTAAACAACCTTATGTGATTATACAAAATATACTTTCTTTGATCATGAGGCACACTATTAATTTCAGGTCCTGTTAGCACTATTTCTTCACCACGAGCATTTTTCCCAATTAGGGGAATTATTATCATCATTATTCCATTTTCCACATTTACATGGAAGGCGTGCTGAATTCCCTAACGTAGCTTTAAGCACAATGTTTACAGGAATTTGAGTTGTAGAAATCATCTGAGGCTCAGCTGTATTTAGACGCAATATCTCTATGACGTCAGTAACCTTCAGTTTTGAAAAGGTGGATGTCTGCTTTATTTTCTCAATCAGCGGGATAGTTGATATGGTAGTTGACAGTTTTCCTACTTCAACAACCAGGGGTTTTGCAATTCTAGTTTCATTTAGTACCACTAAAGTCACAATACTGTTTCTGTAACCTAACCCAAATTGGGCACTATGCTCTCCCATATTTACTAATTTTGGGTCATAATATGTACACTTATAGTCACCTTGATCTTCAATCTGAGATCTACGTAAATAAAGACTACAGTCTCTCTCAATCTTTGACCTTCTTCGGGTTGGCCTTGGACTCCTTGGTCCAACTGGGTCTGTGAATTTTCCTGTAGAGGCATCACAGCCCTCTGGAGTCTTTGACTCATGCTCCTGAAAAATAGACTCTGTTGTTTTTGGGACATGTTGTAAATCAATGTCACCAAATCGTCTTTCTTGCTCATGGACTGACAAGTCATCTCTGACATCATCAAAAGTGTAATCAAAATCATCATGTATAGCCCCAACATGGTCAATCCCTTCTTCCGGATCTTGACCTTGGGGGTCTGCATGAACCTCTGCTGCTTCTGCAGCTTCTGTTGGCTCTCTTGTGCTTTCAACATCTCGGTTCTGTAATCGTGGAACCTCTTCTGTTGGCGCTTTAACACAATGTGATAAATGATACCAGGTAGGAGACCCTTTAACCTGGACTGCAGTTCCCGTACTGCAGACTACTTCAAATGGTCCTTCGCAGCGTTCATTAAACCACTTCCTCCTAAACACCTTCACGAATACCTTGTCTCCAGGTTGCACTGCATTCGTCTTTTGCTCATCGAGTCTCTCTTGCACCTCCTCTCGTTTTTGCCTATCAGAGACATATGTGTATATTCTCTTATGTAAAGCAGCCATGTAATTAACATACACTCGCATTTCATCTTCTAAAAGGGCTAAACTTGGACCCTTGCCACTTGTACGCAAACAAGGTGTCGGCATCCGTCTGCCCATTGCCAACTCATACGGGGTGTCATGCGCAAATCACGGAGCCCACTTGAACGACACACCATTAACGCCAGTGGAAGCGCTTCCACCCAATTCAAACCTGTGTGTTGGCAGATTTTAACAATGAGGTTTTTTAACACACCATTCATTTTTTCACAAGCACCTTGGCTTTCCTGATGATTAACAGCTCCTAGACGTTGTTTAATTCCCAATTTTTGCAGAATTAGTCCTACTGTTTTATTCACAAACTCTTTCCCATTATCTGAGGATATGCAGTCTGGGAGTCCCCACCTGCTTATAACCTCACAACACAAAAACTTGAAAACTTGGCAGCAGACTGAGCATCTTTCCGCTTGGTTGGACAGGCCTCGGGCCACCTTGAAAATCTATCCACAACAACAAACATATAGGACTTATTGGCGTCCTAACATTGTTTTTTTAGACAAATAGTACACCTGCTTATGACATAATCAATCTGCTCATGCAAATACAGTACCCAAAAACCATACTTTCTCTTAATCTTTCTCCTAACTCCCCCCTAGCACATTGGCTAACCCATGTGCTTTCTAAATCATCAGACCTAGCAGGTCTAACAATTTCCTTCACTGAGCATTCACTTATCTCTCTACTTCCTGAACCTTCACTATTCTACCTTACAATTCCTTCAACATAAATCTAACTCCTTGACCTTTCCTGTAAACAACAGAAAAGTCCTCTCCAACCTCAACATCCATCTATACTCCTCTGAAATCTCCTCTGTTCTGTAACATCCACAAGCAAAGTGGCTTAGCTGTCCACAATTATGACACACTCCTGAAGACTGTTGGAAATTTCCTCCTCTGCCTCTTTCTAAACTTCCTATCTGTGGTTGGTCAAAAACTGACTGTGGAAAAGGTGCATTGGGGATCATGGATAACAGCTGAGATAGCTGAAACTAGATCTGGTCATGCTGCGGCTGTGGTGGTAATTGATTTGGTTAATGCTGACTTTGCATAATCACAGCTTGTTTCATCTCCTTCTTATTATCAACCAGCTGTAGTTGGTTAAGTTTTCTAAGAGTCTCCTGGTCCTGTTTCTTCTGGACTGGTAGATTCACTTATGTTCACAAGGCATCTATTTATAGACCTCTCAATCTCTCTTAAAATCCTGCATCCATCATCTTCCACCCCTGCATCGGCTGCTAGCTGGTGAAGATATGTAGGACCTTCTCTCTCTGAGTCTCCATCACTATCACTCTCATCTGTGACGTGATAGTTGCCCTCCTGTCTAATCACTGGGAGCTGAGGATAAACATCAGTAAACTTCACTTCCTTCTCATAAGGCGAGCGCTTCTTTACTGATGCAGTATGTGAGAAGGGTGTGTTAACCTTCTCCATTAACTTTCCTGCTTCCTTATCATTTTTCTTTATTTCTTGCATACTTCTGTTCCTCTTTTTCTCTTGCAGCTTCTAACAATTTCTGTCCCTCATTTTCAAACAACTGCAGAACTCCAAGCTCAGTTTGTCTTTTCTCCATACGCCTTTTTCCTTTTTTCCCCTTCTTCTGCTTTACCTTGTATATAGACACAAGCACCTGTATTGTTTTGATCACATCCGGGTTCAAAGTCCCCTCCACTGGCCAAGGCTGGTCAATGTCAGAACAACGCTTACTCCATTTTTCTTAATATTTTTGGAATATCTTTAACAAGAGGATTAGTCTTCTGTACTACATCAACAGAAGTGATTGATTTTGTAATTTTGGTGTCCATCTTTGACATTACAATGACCCTCTTAGTTCCTCGTATTGTAAGTCAAACTATTTAGTCAAACTATTTAGAAAGTACTGTTACCACACTTGAAAGTGAATGAATTTGCCAACCCCAAAGGAGACCTAAGCCTTCTTACTATGAAAGCAAAAGCACTTCTTTATCACCTAGTGCATCTAATCACACTTATTTATCTTAAAATTATGGAAATAATGTCAATGTTCCATCTCAAAATAGCCTAGGTCAAGCTAGACCATACTCAGATAATGAAACCAGCATTCACAGCACTCAACCGTATTTGAATCAAATCAACTTTTCCATAAATGATCAATCAAATCAAAAATACTCCATTATTGACCAAATGCTTCAATTAGTCAGTCTGTTGCCAAGACTTCCTCCTATATAATTGTAATGTGATACATAGAAGAAACAATGTAAGCCTCTATGCGAAAACAGACTAAGCATGTATCAAAGATGTTGACTATAAAAAATGTATACACAGATAGAAAAGTTCAGGTGTTTGCTGAAAGAGTTTGTGGATAAAACCGCACTGGCCTTGATCAAGCTGGATTCAGGATCCCTACATGCTGTCATCCGCAAGCTTCCAGTGTTTGTGAAGTACCCCCCAGGTCTCTCCTCATCTGCCTTTTTGGACTGATCCAGTTCAGACACAATCCATCTGTCTGTCTTCCCTTTAGCTCTCACACAGCATAGTAGAGAGAAACAGAGAAAACAGAAAGAAAACAAAACAAAAGTTTAATCACTCTGAATCCATATAGACAATGCAATAACAATTCAGTAAAATATGCACACATTATTTTTAATCTTTATCTATTTTTTTTTTAATCTATTGCAAAGGCTGTCTCCCTACTGGGGGTGTGTTTTCCTTCCCTCTGTGTCCCACAGAGAGAAGAGAGAGGAGGAAGGGCTCTCTCTCCACTCCTCATCAAAAGGAGTAATCTAATTGGCTCTCTATGTGAGGCAACGCCTCTTGGACCCACCTCCTAATTTCTCAAGAGCTTCCAGTCTAGCCTGGCTGTCAAAGGGTTAACATCGTCTCCAAACCCCATGGTCCAAACCTAGTGCATTTAATGCACAGACAGGCACATCTCACCCGTGGGTGCTGTGACACCCATACTTTCACTGAAATGTACACTTTTTACTAGTGGAGTCATTTAAAAGACTTTTTGGTCAAGTAAGATTTATTAAGTGACATCTAAGCCAATCATAGCTATTTGATTACAGTTGAAGCACAGTAAGGTTACATTTGCATTTAATCCTCCTGTCACTCATCACTGAGTCAGAGCTCAGAGCTCACACATGGAAACATGCTGCATGTAGCATCCTTCTGAAAGAGAGTAAGTCACCCAAACAGAGGTTTTTAAGATAAATCCACCTCACAAACCAGCATAAGTGTAACATTTTCTCCTCTTGGTTGTTATTTTAGCTGTATGTATTTACTCCCATAACTTTACAATGTAGCAGAAGTCCCCTTTGCAGTTTTTCTAAATAAAAGCACATTTTATGTGAAGACCGGAAATAAAGAGACTAAGGCGTAAGGCAATAAGAAAAGCAAAATAATGGCATCACAAAGAACCGTTTTGAATCTGGTTTCTAGAGCTGACTGGGTTACTCACAATGGATGTTCATAAAGTTAGTGTCTAATTATCTTTTGTAACTTTGTCTTGTTATATGATGTTTCAGCTAAACTTAGTTATTGGACATTAAATGAAACAGAATGTGTTGATTTCCTAGAGGGTGGTAATATACTAGCACAGAACACACACACTTTTAAGATCACTGCTCCACCCCTGTGCACAGAGTCTATGCACACACAGAAATCAGCACAATATCCTCCCAATCAACAGCCAAATAGAAAATATATTCTCTCCACCTATTTTAATGTGAACACACACATACGCACAAACAGACAGAAAGAGAAGTTCACACTCCAATCAGCCGGCAGTTCTAAACTTTATCAGGAATTTTTCTGTTCTTTTCTCTAATCTTGCTACCTGAATGGGTACAGACTATCCTCGCTGGTCTCTCCACTTCTGTTAAAAACAGATACTATATACACTTATGCTATGTATAAACGTCCTTTATTAGGCTCATGTGTATTTATCAGATTAAACAAACATCCTCTGAGGGGCTCATAGATTTTTATCACTGATGAAGATCAGATAAGTAAAAGTCCTCTGAAACAAAGGCTCATATTTTTTATCAAATCGGATATATAAATGTCCCCTTAGACAAAGGGCTCATAGGTTTTTTAACACTGATGAAGCAAAAATGTCCCCTCTTATAAGTTACTAAATCGCCTTTTAACCAATCACCTGCTATATATGCCTATTTAATAATACATCTATTCTATTTATCAATCACACATATACAAGAACATTTCCGGATCAAATACACATCTTCACACCACACAGACCTCTCAAAACCCATCCAAATCACAACACAAGAGACAAGACACAGACAGAGACAGAGACCATCCAACAGCCACACACACACAAACACTTCAGGCTGTACAGAGCTTGCGCGCACATACATTCCAAGAACAGCCGCTCCTCAGCGAGCGCACACATATTTCAGTTCAGATTTTGAAGTCGACTCATTTATAATTTTCCTCTATCAAATTTTTACTTTGGCCAAACTTTTAACAAATTGTCTTTTAACAAATTACTTCACACTGCATGCTTCAATGCACACTTTTTCCTTTACTTAGCGCTTTTTCCCACTTTTCTCAAAACTCTTATCTTTATTCCTTATCTTCACTTTTCATCTTTTTACTTCTCATCTTTACACTTCTCATCTTTATTTCTTCTCTTTTATTTCTTCTCTTTTATTTACCTACATTATACGTTTATAATTTATCCAAATACCCTGGCCAGGGATCCCCTTTCTTTTATTTTTTCTCAAATTTGACTACTTCTTAAAGCCAACTTTCACTTCAGTGTCTAATTTACACATGACTTACTGTTAAGAGGATACGGGCCCTGTCCTTGTTAAACTTGCATAGTTTTTTAGCTAACTGGTCTCGTTACTAGTTGCGCTTATGCTATCATTACCTTTCAACTTTTTATCTCTTCTTCTCTTATTTATCTCTTCTTTATTTTATTCCCCTTTAATTACATACTTTTTAACTCAATAAACCCCAATTTAGACAGAGAATTACTCCAACATCAACACATCATTGCACTTCAGTTCTTTGACAGTGCGGCCAAAATTGCCGATAGACGACAGAAACAGCTCCGCAATATGTGCAGAAAAAAAAAAGAAAGAAACACTTACGAAGTGATGGAAATAATAAACAAGCTGTGGTCCCCTGCAGAAGGCCCCAACTGATCCTGTTCGTGACGCCAAAATTGATGTGGATTTCCTTGTTGTTGACATGTTTGATGATGAAGAAATTCTCTGTTGACACTGACTTGCTTACATAATGATCATTTTATTGACAAACAAGTTACAGCATCGCCAGGCTCGCCATGGTTCGACCTGGGAGAGACACAGCCAAAAGTGATCTCTCCCCTTACACACAGAAACTCTGGTATTTATGGACACACCTCACAGGAGAACAACATAGGGACATCTGTTTGTTTTCAGGACACCCCTCTTCATACAACTGCAGGGGTTTCTGTCTTAGTCATATGTATGTCATATGTATGTCATAAACTCAAAGGACAACACAGGTCACAGATACAATCTCTTGTCCAGAAGTCCCTGGGCAACTCTCTGGATACAGGGGCCCCATTGTACACATTCCACTGAGAGGGCTCCTAAATCTCCTTCAGATACTCCTCCTGATGCGCCCATTGTAAACTTATATTACCTCTGTCCTGGTTACATCAGACACTTCATTGTTAGAAGAAACAATAGAAATGCATTATAGCCTTCAGTGTGTATAACTAAATGGTATATGGAAAAAACACTTCAATTGTGTGTATATTTGTTCTGTTATCATTTCTCTCTTTGGCTTCCTTTTTGCTGCTTCACTGACTCCCCCAGTGCATCTCTGGCAATCCGATGATCCAACTCCACTCTGACTCTCCCGGAGTTTGCTGGACATACTCAGGGGAAGAAGGAGCTGTTTAAGGGTCGGGGGCAGGCCAGATACCAGGTCCCCCGGTTCACTAACTTCACGGCTGAACATCATGAAGTTGGGTGTGAAACTGGTAGCGCTGTGCCTGGTTGCTCTGTAAGCCATGACAGCGTAGGGGATCCTAAGGTCCCCGTGTCAGCGCTCGGCTGTTGTGGCCAGAATCTTCTGCAGGGTGGAGTTAAATGTTTCTACCGGTCCATCAGACTGTGGTCGAAAAGGTGTGTTGTGCATTTTCTCAATAACAGTGAGCCCATTTTCTAGAACACCTCGGACTCGAAGTTCCGACCCAGATCACTGTGCACTCTTTGTGGTGCACCATAACCACACACCCAGTCAGTGCTCTTTCTGCTGCCTTGTGTTTCTCCCCACTCAGGTTGCCTTCAGGTAAAGAGGGGCGGAGCCACTTCATTTGATTTTGTGCACCTGGGCACACAGGGCCTCAGTATTTAAAGTGGCTTCTTATTCTCGGGCCCTTTCCGAATAGCCACAGTTCAGTAGGCAGTACTTTTTAGTAGGAGTTTCAGTATACTGAACTTTCGTGGTCATTCAGTATGCATTGTTTGGGTCCACCTCAGTATACTGAACATTTCAGTATGGATACTAATTTCCGGGGTTTATACAATATGGATCGGATGCGTGCTTTCAGGAAATGAATTGTATTTTACCCACAATGCAGTGCGAAACTAAACGTAAATTGTCACTTCATGTCCGCCTCCAGATCAAAACAAACGAGCGTGGATTAATTTAATCAATTTTTAATCTAGAGTTAAAGTCCCGTCTGAAATCACTACTTTGAATTAACAACAGAAAATATAACAAATGTCTGCATTATTATAAAACCTTTCCCCCTCTATTTAAATAATGATTTAACTTTATTGGTTTATTTTATATTCTGTATATTACTGTCTTTCATTTGTACTTTCCTTTATGTATTGTATGTTATTTAGTTATTTAATCTGCCTTTTACTTTATTTACATTGTAATATTGTTTTTTGTTTACCTGACTGTATATGTGCATTACTCTTCTTGAATAACGCTAAACAAAAAAAATCAAAGAAAACAGGTGAATGCGGCCGGTTCGGGACACGTAAATGATGTCACTTCTTTACTGAATGAATCAGAAGAAGTAGGAACAAATATCTTCCTACTGTGCGCGCCTACTGAATAGTAGGTACAAACAGTATACAGCATGGATAGTAGGTACTGTCTACTGAAAGATTGAGTATGTACTTGGCAATTCAGATACAGCCTCTGTCTCTCTCTCGTCAACACTACACACATTCACCATTACAATCACCACTGATTTACAGTTTGCACATTCTTTGATTAGGAGGATTTGCCTGGGTTGTGAGAAAATGGGGGTTTGTCTGACTTCTGAACTTGGATTTGGCTTGATACTTGGTAGTTGTAAATCTAATTAGTTGTGTATCAGATTGTTTGTGTAGTTTGTTTGGAACTTGATCTGTGTAGAGTGGTAAGTAACCTCTCTGACTTGTTACTGGTACAATTTGTTTGAAGATTTAACGATTTGACTTTCTTCAGAGCATTAGTTGTACTTGTTAGTTTGACCGTCATTTTGATTAATTGATATTTAAAATTACAATGGTGTAACAAGGTTTGTTTGACGAGTTTTATTTTTGAGCACCCTGATCAGCAAGCCGCCGGGCAAGCAGGACTTGCCACTTTGTTATTTTGCCTTTTTTATTTTTGGTGGTAACTCTGGGGAGGGGGTGCGCCAAATTCGGTGTGTTTCAGGTGACTAGGTCAGTGGTCTTCAGGGATGGTGTCCGAGTTTGGGAGACGCCTCGAGCTCGACAAGCCATTGAAGAAGTGAGGCTTAGGTGAGTTAGTTATTAGTGTAGGTGTTGGGGTGTCTCCATAAAGCTTGTAAAGTAAAGCAGCATATTTTCTTTGTTTGTTGGACTGATTACCTTGTTACATTACATTTTCTGAGACATTTGGTTAAGTTGGTTTTTAAACTTGGTATTTAATCAGTGGCAGACTTGATTTGGGATTTTGACAATGGCTTCAGTGTATGAGTAACAATCCTATGAAAGCTATTTTTTTTAGGGGCAGGCATTACACCTCGTTTTGTTGATGCAGGTTTAACATTTGAAACAAAAAATAAAAAACTAGAGCTTGAAAAGTACAAAATCCAAATCATTAAAGAGAGTACATTTGTTTAAATAAACTGTACAGAAGCTATACACTGTATTAAAGCAAAGATATAATACAAAAAATAACAAAGGTGAACACTGTACAATGAAATGAAAATATAAATATGTTTTCTGAGAAGTCTCCTGACAAACACACGGCGTGCGTATAGACTCAGAGACGCATGTTCTCTGAAGTGATATTCAAACCAAAGCTGCTGTTTTATTTCATGTGTAGTGAATTATTTAAAACATATCTCCTGGTACCAGCTGGTGTATTTGTAGTTTATTGTAAGGTCAGAAGCCAGAACAAGGTGTTCTATGTTATTGCTCTGCCTCCACATGAATGATAAAGTTCACGTGTTATTTGAAGTCATGTGGTGTTTGTTCCATCAGAGCTCGTCTGTGTTTCTCCTCAGTGCGTCCCCCACAGCACCGCGATCAGTTTAGACATCCTGAAGACGATCGAGGAGAACTTGGAGATGGAGGAATGGGTGAAACCTGCCGACGGCTCGCGCCCACTCGAAACAAAACATACACGAGGGACACTATAGAAGCTTAGTCTAATACTAAAGCTGCCGTTTTGTTTTGACTCCCAGGAGTGACCTGGCTGATGCGCCGTACTGTCGTAGGTCAATACGATACCGTTTGCTGTTTGTTGATCAATAAGATTTCTGCAGTCGTGTCTTTGGTTTGCAGCATAATACAATCCATTTATTGCAGCACCATGAAGTGAATACAGCGTCCATCAGTTTCCATTCTTTTGAACTAAACAAACAAACAAACAATACAGCTGCGGTTTCTCCATGCCGCCTGCCGCCTCAGCGGTCAAAAACCATAAGCCCTTCCGGGGTCAAACACCTCTCGTACCTTGACAAGTGACGTACATATATACCTGTGACTTAAACAATAGGACAGCGACACCCAGTGGCACAATCGTGAAAATGATTTACAGCTTGACCCAAAAACATGAATATGGCTCTTACACTCCAGTCCCTAATTGTTAGTGACAAGTGGAGCTAACATTTCACAAAATACAAACAAAGAGCCACAAACAAAAACAATGCCATTAATGCATTATCATTAAACATCTTCAGCTGCATTCAATAGACAAAGTTTGGTGACTGGTCTTTCCAACACATTAGACTTTGTTTTAAGGCGAACAGACCGAACAACACTATGTTTGTCAGGAAATGTTTTTCGATCACTCGGCCGAGCAGCCAAGAGCCACGAGGGGCAGTTGAATCCATGACAATGACAATGTCTCCAGGCACAAGACTCCTCCTTTCTCTGTTCCACTTTTGCCGTTCTTGAAGCAGAGGGAGGCACTCCTGAACCCATCGCTTCCAGAACAGGTCCCAGATGTATTGAACCTGTCTCCACCTTCTTTTTGCATACTGGTCCTGTTTCACAAACACAACCCGCAAATTATTCTTCCTGGGATGGTGAACACCATGATGGGGGATATACCAGACTTTTCCTTCTTCACAGTCCATCTGATGTTGAGGGATTTTCTCTGCATATCTTTTACCAATGACGTCATTGAAGAAGTTTGCGTACTCCTGATGAAACTGTTCATCTTTCTCAAGCCTTTTTGTGAGCCCAAGAATCCTTTGCTTGGCCACCAATAGATTATTTGGAAGCATGGGCTGCTCTTTCCTAAAAGGCATTTTCAGGCTGTAATGCCCATCCACCTGCTTTGCTGAATGATTGACAATTTCTTCCGCTTCCGTCGCTGTGTGATGTGGCTGCCGGTTGTAGCAGCTCCCGTTGTCCGTGTCGTTATATCGTATTTTTTGGTTAGTTATTATTTGTTTTTATTGTGTGTTTTTTGAGTATTAGTTTAACCTATTGTGTGGAAATGGCTACTTTTGCTCTTGGAACTTTTTGCACTGTTTTTCTGTTACTTTGGACACTCTATGTAACGGAGAGCAGCGCACAGCTGAGTGAGGGCATTGTGTACACACGTGATCAGCTGATGGCGCTCTCCAAGGTGCTACTGCCCGGAGCAAGGCCTGTAATTCCGGGGGAGCTGAGGAGGCGACGCCGGGGTTGTAGAGCTGGAGCTAAGAGATGAGCTAAGAAGAAAAAACATAAGCCTTCTGTACCAGCTGTGATTATGGGGAACGGGAGGTCTTTGGGCAATAAGACGGACAAACTCTGAGTTTTCGGGCGGACAGGGACGTTATTAAGAGCGGTAAGAAGAAAGGTGGAGGGATTGCACTGTATGTGAGTGAGAGATGGTGTAATCCTGGCCATGTTAGTGTGAAGGAACGTCTCTGCAGCCCGGACATTGAACTGTTAGCTGCTGGAATGCGCCCATATTACCTGCCCAAGGAACTCACGTACGCCATTGTTATAGCTGTTTACATCCCACCGTCAGCTGATGCCGAGTCTGCGAGTGATGCACTTCACTCTACTGTTTCACAGCTTCAAACTAAGCATGGGCAAATCAGACCACAACCTGGTCCTACTGACACCAGAGTATATCCCCCTGGTCCAAAGACAGCCTGTGACCACAAGGACTGATAGGAGGTGGACACAGGAGAGCAATGAGGCACTGCAGGACTGCTTTTAGTCCACATACTGGGATGTACTCTGCGAGCCACATGGAGAGGACATTAACAGCATGACTGACTGCATCACAGAATACATTAAATTCTGTGAAAACACTGCTTTACCGGCCCGGACTGTACGCTGTTTTCCTAACAACAAACCCTGGATCACCAGTGACCTGAAACAAGTCTTCAGGTCTGGAAACAGGGAGGAGCTGAAAAGGATACAGCACGATCTGAGGGAAAAGCTGAGGGTGTGCAAGGACTCTTACAGGAGAAAGCTGGAGGCCAAACTCCATCAGAACAACGTGAGGGATGTGTGGACTGGAATGAGGGAAATCACTGGTTTCAAAGGGAGAGAAAGACAACATTCTGGCAGCCTGGAGAGGGTGAAGTGTCTGATGTAACTAGGACAGAGATAATATAAGTTTACAACGGGTGCGTCTTGTGATAGTATCTGAAGGAGATTTAGGAGTCCCCTTAGGTGGAATGTTTAAATTGAGGTATTGTATAGGAGTAGTGCCACATGTGGTTGTGTAACGTGATGTTTTATGACCCATGACGAAAAGCGGATGTTTGGATGCATATAAGCAATTGTCTCTGTGTGTTCGAGAGAGATCATTATTGGCTTCTTGATCCTCCTGGTCAGACGTGACCAGTGATTCTGTTTCTTGCTTAAATAAAATTATACTCTTTGAAAGCAAGTCAGTCTCAACGGCGAATTTCTTCATCATCAAACATATCAACAACAAGGAAATCCACATCAATTTTGGCGTCACGGAACAGGATCAGTTGGGGCCTTCTGCAGGGGACCACAGCTTGTTTATTATTTCCATCACTTCGTAAGTGTTTCTTTCTTTTTTTTTTCTGCACATATTGCGGAGCTGTTTCTGTCGTCTATCGGCAATTTTGGCCGCACTGTCAAAGAACTGAAGTGCAATGATGTGTTGATGTTGGAGTAATTCTCCGTCTAAATTGGGGTTTATTGAGTTAAAAAGTATATAGATAAAGGGGAATAAAATAAAGAAGAGATAAATAAGAGAAGAAGAGATAAAAAGTTGAAAGGTAATGATAGCATAAGCGCAACTAGTAACGAGACCAGTTAGCTAAAAAACTATGCAAGTTTAACAAGGACAGGGCCCGTATCCTCTTAACAGTAAGTCATGTGTAAATTAGACACTGAAGTGAAAGTTGGCTTTAAGAAGTAGTCAAATTTGAGTAAAAATAAAACAAAGGGGATCCCTGGCCAGGGTATTTGAATAGATGATAAACGTATAATGTAGGAAAATAAAAGAGAAGAAATAAAGATGAGAAGTGTAAAGATGAGAAGTAAAAAGATGAAAAGTGAAGATAAGGAATAAAGATAAGAGTTTTGAGAAAAGTGGGAAAAAAGCGCTGAGTAAAGGAAAAAGTGTGCATTGAAGCATGCAGTGTGAAGTAATTTGTTAAAAGACAATTTGTTAAAAGCTTGACAGAAGTAAAAGATTTGATAGAGGAAAATTATAAATGAGTCGACTTCAAAATCTGAACTGAAATGTGTGTGGCTGTTGAAGGGCTCTGTCTCTGTCTGTGTCTTGTCTCTTGTGTTGTGATTTGGATGTTTTTGAGAGGTCTGTGTGGTGTGAAGATGTGTATTTGATCCGGAAATGTTCTTGTATATGTGTGATTGATAAATAGAATAGATGTATTAATAAATAGGCATATGTAGCAGGTGATTGGTTAAAAGGCGATTTAGTAACTTATAAGAGGGGACATTTTTGCTTCATCAGTGATAAAAAACATGAGCCTTTGTTTCAGAGGACTTTTACTTATCTGATCTTCATCAGTGTTAAAAACCTATGAGCCCTTTGTTTCAGGGGACTTTATATATTAAATTTGATAAAAATCTATGAGCCCCTCAGAGGATGTTTGTTTAATCTGATAAATACACATGAGCCTAATAAAGGACGTTTATACATAGCATAAGTGTATATAGTATCTGTTTTTAAGAAGTGGAGAGACCAGCGAGGATAGTCTGTACCCATTCAGGTAGCAAGATTAGAGAAAAGAACAGAAAAATTCCTGATAAAGTTTAGAACTGCCGGCTGATTGGAGTGTGAACTTCTCTTTCTGTCTGTTTGTGCGTATGTGTGTGTTCACATTAAAATAGGTGGAGAGAATATATTTTCTATTTGGCTGTTGATTGGGAGGATATTGTGCTGATTTCTGTGTGTGCATAGACTCTGTGCACAGGGGTGGAGCAGTGATCTTAAAAGTGTGTGTGTTCTGTGCTAGTATATTACCACCCTCTAGGAAATCAACACATTCTGTTTCATTTAATGTCCAATAACTAAGTTTAGCTGAAACATCATATAACAAGACAAAGTTACAAAAGATAATTAGACACTAACTTTATGAACATCCATTGTGAGTAACCCAGTCAGCTCTAGAAACCAGATTCAAAACGGTTCTTTGTGATGCCATTATTTTGCTTTTCTTATTGCCTTACGCCTTAGTCTCTTTATTTCCGGTCTTCACATAAAATGTGCTTTTATTTAGAAAAACTGCAAAGGGAACTTCTGCTACATCGTAAAGTTATGGGAGTAAATACATACAGCTAAAATAACAACCAAGAGGAGAAAATGTTACACTTATGCTGTTTTGTGAGGTGGATTTATCTTAAAAACCTCGGTTTGGGTGACTTACTCTCTTTCAGAAGGATGCTACATGCAGCATGTTTCCATGTATGAGCTCTGAGCTCTGACTCAGTGATGAGTGACAGGAGGATTAAATGCAAATGTAACCTTACCGTGCTTCAACTGTAATCAAATAGATATGATTGGCTTAGTTGTCACTTAATAAATCTTACTTGACCGATAAGTTTCCTTTTAATGACTCCACTAGTAAAAAGTGTACATTTTAGTGAAAGTAGGGGTGTCACAGCACCCACAACACCCACGGGTGAGATGCGCCTGTCTGTGCATTAAATGCACTAGGTTTGGACCATAGGGTTTGGAGACGATGTTAACCCTTTGACAGCCAGGTTAGACTGGAAGCCCTTGCTAAAATTAGGAGGCGGGTCCAAGAGGCGTTGCCTCACATAGAAAGCCAATTAGATTACTCCTTTTGAAGAGGAGTGGAGAGAGAGCCCTTCCTCCTCTCTCTTCTCTCTGTGGGACACAGAGGGAAGGAAAACACACCCCCAGTAGGGAGACAGCCTTTGCAATAGATAAAAAATATATAGATAAAGATTACAGATAATGTGTGCATATTTTACTGAATTGTTATTGCATTGTCTATATGGATTCAGAGTGATTAAACTTTTGTTTTGTTTTCTTTCTGTTTTCTCTGTTTCTCTCTACTATGCTGTGTGAGAGCTAAAGGGAAGACAGACAGATGGATTGTGTCTGAACTGGATCAGTCTAAAAAAGGCAGATGAGAGGATACCTGGGGGTACTTCACAGACACTGGAAGCTTGCGGATGACAGCATGTAGGGATCCTGAATCCAGCTTGATCAAGGCCAGTGCGGTTTTATCCACAAACTCTTTCAACAAACACCTGAACTTTTCTATCTGTGTATACACATTTTTTATAGTCAACATCTTTGATACATGCTTAGTCTGTTTTCACATAGAGGCTTACATTGTTTCTTCTATGTATCACATTACAATTATATAGGAGGAAGTCTTGGCAACAGACTGACTAATTGAAGCATTTGGTCAATAATGGAGTATTTTTGATTTGATTGATCATTTATGGAAAAGTTGATTTGATTCAAATGCAGTTGAGTGCTGTGAATGCTGGTTTCATTATCTGAGTATGGTCTAGCTTGACCTGGGCTATTTTGAGATGGAACATTGACATTATTTCCATAATTTTAAGATAAATAAGTGTGATTAGATGCATTAGGTGATAAACAAGTGCTTTTGCTTTTATAGTAAGAAGCCTTAGGTCTCCTTTGGGGTTGGCAAATTCATTCACTTTAAAGTGTGGTAACAGTACTTTCTAAATAGTTTGACTTACAATACGAGGAACTAAGAGGGTCATTGTAATGTCAAAGATGGACACCAAAATTACAAAATCAATCACTCCTGTTGATGTAGTACAGAAGACTAATCCTCTTGTTAAAGATATTCCAAAAATATCAGAAAAATGGAGTAAGCGTTGGCCTGACATTGACCAGCCTTGGCCAGTGGAGGGGACTTTGAACCCGGATGTGATCAAAACAATACAGGTACTTGTGTCTATATACAAGGTAAAGCAGAAGAAGGGGAAAAAAGGAAAAAGGCGTATGGAGAAAAGACAAACTGAGCTTGGAGTTCTGCAGTTGTTTGAGAATGAAGGACAGAAACTGTTAGAAGCTGCAAATGAAAAAAGAGGCCGCGGTATGCAAGAAATACAGAAAAATGATAAGGCAGTGGGTAAGTTAATGGAGAAGGTTAACACACCCTTCTCACATACTGCCTTAGTAAAGAAGCCCCCGCCTTATGAGAAGGAAGTGAAGTTTACTAATGTTTACCCCCAGCTCCCAGTGATTATACAGAAGGGCAATTATCACATCACAGACGAGGATGAACAAATAATCGAGAAGGGAAAGGCTACAACGACCATAGAAATGTACCCAAGCTCCGACAGCAAACACAAAAAGAGCCGTTTGAGAAGTTGGAGCGGTCAGCAGTTCAGACGACTGGACATAGAGGATGACAGTGAGAGTGATTCGGATGAAGCTGTTGGTGGATATGACCCAGCAGTAAGACGGATGTTGGCTAAAGCGGAGAAAAAAGGAGACAAGCCAATAAGAAGAGTGGATCCAGGAAAGGACGACACAGATGTGAGCAATGATGATGAAGACTCAGAGAGAGAAGGTCCTTCATATCTTCACCCATTAGCAGCCGGTTCAGGGGTGGAAGATGATGGATGCAGCGCTTTAAGAGAGGTGGAGAGAACTATAGATAGATGCCTTGTGAAAATGAATGAATCTACCTGTCCAGCAACCCAGCATGTCTTGGAAAGGCAACTAGAGGAACTGAAAAAAACACGGAAGAAAATACAGAAGAAGTCTCAAAGGTCTGACACTTTGGGGTATGAATTACGTCCAAGAAAAGAAAAGAGATTCAATAAAATGTGTCCAGTAATTGTGCGAGGTCAAAATTTAGAGTATAAACCTTGGCAAAGTACAGACATGTCAAACATACTTGAAAAATTACCCACTCTTCAAGATGGAGCGCATCCTTGGATTTCGAAGTTGGAAGAGGTTTTGGTGGGAACACAGCCTGCCATGGGAGACATTAAGAGACTCTTGGCTAGCCTCATTGGGGTCCCAGCGATGGAGGAAATCCTACAGGCGGCAGGCCTTAATAGATATGTGGCGACTGCAGTATATGATCCGGAATTGTTGGCTGCCAGTAGAGGTCGGATGTGGAGAGCATTGAGAGATACATTTCCAACCAACGTACACCCTGATAATATTCTCATTGAACCATTGGGCCCACAGGAAAACCCAAGAGCTTATGTGTCAAGGGCTCATCAAGTGTGGAGAAATGTCACAGGAAATGACCCGGATTTGAATCAAATGGAGCAATCAATTTTGAGAGCTAGGATACAGAAAGGATTGCCCCTACCAGTGCGGAGCAAGCTGGCGGAGGTGGTAGGTCTTGGAAGCATGGCAAAAGGTGTGTATACAGATCACATAGCACATCAAGTTGATCTGTATCGGAAAAAAGAGCATGACCAGAAGGAACAGGACCAGGAAACTCTTAGAAAGCTTAACCAATTACAGCTGGTGGATAATAAGAAGAAGGAGAAGAAACAAGCTGTGGTTATGCAGAGTCAGCCTCAATCAACTCAATTACCACCACAACTGCAGCATGACCAGATCCAGTATCAGCCACCCCAGCCGTTATCCATGATCCCCAATGCTCCTTTTCCTCAGCCAGGGTTTGGCCAACCACAGATATGGAGAGGAAGAGGTCAAGGAAGTTTAGGAAGAGGAAGAGGAGGAAATTTTCAACAATCTTGGGAAGCATGTCATAATTGTGGTCAGATAGGCCACTTTGCTCGTAACTGTGATAAAACAGGAGGAGGTTTCAGAAGAGGCTTCAGAGGAGGCTTCAGAGGAGGTTTCAGAGGAAAACCAAGGGAACTCATGGGACCGGTGAACCCTTACAGGGGCCCGGAGCCTGGGTTCTAGGGGTGCCCAGAAGACTCGAAAGGGGGGTGTCAGCTGGTAGTGTCAGGGCCAGAGCAAGATCCAACAATAGTGGTGAAAGTCAATGATCAACCATTGGAAGTAATGGCGGATTGCGGAGCAGCTTTTACCTGTGTTCGGCCTGAAGATGCTATACATCTCCCCATGTCTGACCAATTGGTACGGACGATCGGGTTTGAGGGTGTGAAACAGCTGATTCCTCTCACAAAACCAATTGAGCTCTGCTATAAACATCGGAAAATCACAATACCTATATTGGTGTCAAAACATACGCCCATTGCACTCTTGGGAAGAGATGCTTTATGCAAACTGAATTGTACAATACGGTGTACACCGGACGGCTGTCTGGTGGATGTGCCGAGTGATGTTTATCACCAACTATTTATGACACCGGAGACTGACACTTCTTCAGTGTACTGGATTGGAAATCTTAGTCCAGAGCTATTGGAGCCGGCCAAGCTGTGGGAGAAGTTCATTGTGGCAAATATGCCTAATGCTAAGCTCCCTGAGTATCCACACCACTGCACACTTAAATATTTTAAGAACGCTGGTCAAATAAATCCGGAGGAGTGGTTGAGTAGTCAACCTAAACAGGTTCACCTTAACTCATGTTGCATGATTTTGGGGCCACAAGGAGCAGCGATGAAGATAAACAGTGATGATTATCTTAATAAGGAGCACGACATCAAGGAAAGTGTTCCACATGTGACTTTGCTGGTTGCTGAAGGATTTGAACAGAAGCATATAGGGGCAATGATGGCAGAAGCTGAGAAAATACAGTTTGCACCAACAAAGGAGAATCCTGCTATCTGGATGAGTGAAGATCAGCAGTTCATGAAAATCATGATCTCAGCTCAAGGACAAGGACGACCACAGGTGGTGATAATGACTCATGAGTCAATTTTCAGTGCTAAATTAGACTCAGAAAGTATGACAGAGGGGATGTTACAACAAGTTCCAGAATGTTTGTGGTCACGGCATAGTACTGATATTGGCCTTGTGAAGTCAGCCCAACCGGTGAGAGTTGAACTTCGTCCAGGAAGCAAACCTCCTTGGAAGAACCAATATCCACTGAAAGAGGAGGCAATTCAAGGGATTGAACCACAAATTGAAGGTCTGTTGCAAGCAGGTGTGTTGGAGAAATGTTCAGATCCACAGAGTAACACACCTATATTGCCTTTAAAGAAGCCAGATGAATCGTATCGCTTGGTACATGATTTAAGAGAGGTAAATGAAGTGGTGACTGACTTTTCGGCGGATGTGCCCGATCCTCATACTATGTTGGCCCAAATTCCCCCAGACGCTACACATTTCACAGTGTTAGATTTGTGTGGAGCATTTTTTAGTGTTCCACTAAGTGAAGAAAGTCAAGGGTTGTTTGGATTTACATATAAAGGACAGGCTTTCAAATATAAGAGGCTCCCTCAAGGATTCAAACATAGCCCTCATATTTTCAATAAAGTGTTGAAGGATGATTTGGCAGGGTTAAATCAGATTTTGAAAAGTACTGTTATTCAGTATGTAGATGACATTGTCATCTGTTCACCAGATAAGGAAACGTGCCAAAAAGATTCAATTAAATTGTTGCAGTTATTGGCAGAAAAAGGACACAAGGCTTCTCGGAAGAAGTTGCAATTCTGTCAGGAGAAGGTGGTGTATCTGGGTCAAACAATAACTCAGGGACACAGAGGCATCTCTGACAACCATTTGGAAGCCATTCGAAAGGCGCTGAAGCCCAGAACAGTCAGAGAGATGATGACATTTCTTGGAATTGCGGGATATTCTTCAGCATGGGTGGAGGACTATGCCACTCTAACAGGGCCTTTGAGGGCTATGATCAAAGAAACCGGGAATGCTCAACTCCATTGCAATCTCACCTGGACGCAGGAAAGTCTTGTGGCATTTGAGACGATTAAACAGAGGTTACAGGAAGCACCAGCGCTAGCATTGCCAGATTATTCTAAGAACTTTTTGCTGTATGTGTCTACATCCATTGGGGGTAAATATGCATGTGCAGTTCTTTGTCAGCCCACAGGTACGGGGACAAGTCCTCAACCTGTTTCTTATTATTCTACTGGCTATTCTGAAGTGGAGATGGGGTTACCACTGTGCTACAGAGCAATGGCAGGAGTTTATCTAATGTATGATAAAGCATCATCAGTAACTATGGGTTACCCTGTAACAATTCTTACCCACCATAGTCTCAGAAATCTTCTGAATTTTGGTAAATATACTTTGACTATGCCTAGGCTTAGAGACTATCATAGGCTTTTAGAACAGGAAGATGTCACCTTGGTAAGGTGTGTCACAGTAAATCCAGCTGAGAACTTGCCGACTCCAGAGGATGGGGAGCCACATGATTGTGTTCAGGAAGTGGAGAGATATTCGAAGCTCCGGTCAGATTTACAAGCTCTTCCACTGCATGAGTCGGATGTGGAGTATTGGACTGATGGGTCCTGCTATCGTGTGGATGATGCATTGAGTGCTGGTTATGCAGTAGTCAAAGCCCAGGGGACGGAGTTTGTTGTTGAAAAAGCAGAAGAAATACCACAACCTGCATCTGCACAGCTTGCTGAGCTAGTGGGGCTGACTGAAGCATGTCTGTTGGCTGAAGGCAAACGGGTGACGATATATACAGATTCGGCATATGCACATAATGTGTGCCACCTATTTGGATCGGTGTGGAAGAATCGGGGGTTTAAGAAAACAGATGGTTCTCCGATACAGCATCATGCTCAGATAATGAAATTGTTGCATGCGATGATGAAGCCGAAGGAAATCTCAGTGACTAAGTGTGCAGCACACAAAAAGGACATGTCAAGGGTCACACAAGGTAACAAAGTAGCTGATGAGGCTGCAAAGGCGATAACAGGAGCAAACAAATTGGGCAAAGTTCTTCTGGTCACCCATGAAGTGGACTTGGAGGATAACATTACGCTCAGGGATGTTGTCTCAATGCAAGAAGCTGCTTCTGCGATGGATAAACAATTATGGAGAGACAGAGGAGCCACTCAAGATTCCACTGGCCTGTGGAGAAATCATGAAGGATTGCTGGTAGCGCCCCCAGACCTGCTGGGTCTGATGATCCAGGAGGCACATGGTTTAGCCCATGTTGCAAGGGGGGAGGTTAGGAGAAAGATCACGAAAGAATATGGTTTTTGGGCACCGTACTTGCTTGAACAGATTGATTATGTCATAGGCAGGTGTACTATCTGTCTAAAAAACAACGTTCGTAGGGGTGTGATGGTTCCTCCCGGTTACATTCCAACGCCAACAGGTCCTATGCGTGAGTTAGTTGTGGATTTTGTTGACATGATAAGACCGGTAGGAGGTAAAAGATACATGTTAGTTGTTGTGGATAGATTTTCAAGGTGGCCTGAGGCCTGTCCAACTAAGCGGAAAGATGCTCAGTCTGTTGCCAAGTTTTTGTGTCGTGAGGTTATAAGCAGGTGGGGACTCCCAGACCGCATATCCTCAGATAATGGGAAAGAGTTCGTGGATAAAACAGTAAGACTAATTCTGCAAAAATTGGGAATTAAACAACGTTTAGGAGCTGTTTATCATCCGCAAAGCCAAGGTGCTTGTGAAAAAATGAATGGTGTGTTAAAAAACCGCATTGTTAAAATCTGCCAACACACAGGTTTGAATTGGGTGGAAGCGCTTCCACTGGCGTTAATGGTGTGTCGTTCAAGTGGGATCCGTGATTTGCGCATGACACCCCATGAGTTGGCAATGGGCAGACGGATGCCGACACCTTGTTTGCGTACAAGTGGCAAGGGTCCAAGTTTAGCCCTTTTAGAAGATGAAATGCGAGTGTATGTTAATTACATGGCTGCTTTACATAAGAGAATATACACATATGTCTCTGACAGGCAAAAACGAGAGGAGGTGCAAGAGAGACTCGATGAGCAAAAGACGAATGCAGTGCAACCTGGAGACAAGGTATTCGTGAAGGTATTTAGGAGGAAGTGGTTTAATGAACGCCGCGAAGGACCATTTGAAGTAGTCCGCAGTACGGGAACTGCAGTCCAGGTTAAAGGGTCTCCTACCTGGTATCATTTATCACATTGTGTTAAAGCGCCAACAGAAGAGGTTCCACGATCACAGAACCGAGATGTTGAAAGCGCAAGAGAGCCAACAGAAGCTGCAGAAGCAGCAGAGGTTCATGCAGACCCCCAAGGTCAAGATCCGGAAGAAGGGATTGACTATGTTGGGGCTATGCATGATGATTTTGATTACACTTTTGATGATGTCAGGGATGACTTGTCAGTCCATGAGCAAGAAAGACGATTTGGTGACATTGATTTACAACATGTCCCAGAAACAACAGAGTCTATTTCTCAAGAGCATGAGTCAAAGACTCCAGAGGACTGTGATGCCTCTACAGGAAAATCCACAGACCCAGTTGGGCCAAGGAGTCCAAGGCCAACCCGAAGAAAGGTTAGACCAAAACGTTACGAGGACTAGAGTAGAAGTGACTTTGGGAAAGTCAGTTCAGCTCCCATGTCAGTGTACAAAGGAAAATAATGGGAAAGGGAAATTCCGAGTCCAGTGGGAAGATAGCCATGGTAAGGTTATTGATTTATTGGGGACATCACCACTAGAAAAGTATGTGTTGCTTAATGATCGAAGAAGGTCAAAGATTGAGGGAGACTGTAGTCTTTATTTACGTAGATCTCAGATTGAAGATCAAGGTGACTATAAGTGTACATATTATGACCCAAAATTAGTAAATATGGGAGAGCATAGTGTCCAATCGGGGTTAGGTTACCGAAACAGTATTGTGACTTTAGTGGTACTAAATGAAACTAGAATTGTAAAACCCCCGGTTGTTGAAGTAGGAAAACTGTCAACTACCATATCAACTCTTCCGCTGATTGAGAAAATAAAGCAGACATCCACCTTTTCAAAACTGAAGGTTACTGACGTCACAGAGATATTGCGTCTAAATACAGCTGAGCCTCAAATGATTTCTACAACTCAATTTCCTGTAAACATTGTGATTAAAGCTACGTTAGGGAATTCAGCACGCCTTCCATGTAAATGTGGAAAATGGAATAATGATGATAATAATCCCCCTAATTGGAAAAATGCCCGTGGTGAAGAAATAGTGCTAACAGGACCTGAAATTAATAGCGTGCCTCATGATCAAAGAAAGTATATTTTGTATAATCACATAAGGTTGTTTAGGGTTGTAGACGACTGTACACTTGTCCTAATCAATGTAACAGGGGAAGATCAGGGAGAATATACATGCACTTATTTGGATCCAGAGTTTAAATTTGTACCATATCACAATTATTGGGTAAAAGGGTATAGAACTCGTAAGATAATGCTTGTGGTAGAAGGCCTAGATCCTATTGAAGTAGTTACGGTGGCTAAAGAGGTTCAAAAGCAACTAGTCACTCCAAGGGTGACTGATGAACAGATGATGTCTACTACTGTAGCTCAGAGAATAACTAGTAGTATTAACGTATCAACTTTGGTTACTACTCTAGCTGCGAGTAATTTTACAAGTGAGGTTGTAAAGATGGGATCTACTATCAACGAAACAATGATGAGTTCTTCGGTGTCTACAGAGTCTGTAGGTATGATGTTGACATCTGTTGCTACATCTACATTAGTTAAGGCAGCTGAAACAATTCAGATGACTATGTCGAATCTGATTGGTGATTTTGTAAATGCTGACGGGACATCAGAAGTCATGACTAAACATCTTCATGCATTAGAGAAGCGTGAAACCCAATGGAAAGCTTATGGGTTTGATTCCTCGGTGTTGCAAATTGCAGACCCGTGGGCAAGTAGAAATATGTGGTACCAACAGTTGACTCACTCTGTTAGATTGGCTAGTAATTTGAGTGGTCCATGTGTCGTGAGAGTTCCAGCACCAGGCACATGGCCTTCAATTCTAGAGACGGTACCAGAACCTTTAACTTCTAAATGTCAAAATTATGCGCTATCGTGGTTGGTATTTAAGCAACAAGCACCAAAGGATTATTGGATGGCCGTGTCGGTGCATCTATTTACACCTCAAGGGAATTGTGCTTGGTTGAAGAACTTATCATATATAAATCTCCTTGATCAGTATGAAGATATTACGACAGCAGTCCCTGATCCTATGGAAGTGACACCTGTGAAGGTTAAATCTTGTTTTTGTTCAAATGGTACTCATGGTGGAGATGGTATGTTTATGGGAATATCAGAATGTGATAACTATATGATGCAATTTGGACGACGTGATCAAAGGGCTATTGATGACATGTATACAGTGACCTTTCATGCACCACATCGCCGACTGAGTAAAACTCTAAGTGTAAAGAATCAAACTTTACCGGGTAATTTTACCATAGGAACATTTAAAGATATCTGGTGGATTTGTGGCGATAAGGCATACTTATTTTTACCTTATGGTTGGATTGGATGTTGTTATATGGCACAGTTGAAACTTCCGTATGATGTTTTTGTTATTCAGAAGGGAAAAGGGTCTGATGAGGATAACTCTACGACAATCTCTAGCAGTAGAAAGAAAAGAGATTTGGCACAATTTCACAACTTGGAGTCTTATCATTGGAGGATAAGTTTGGGAGAGAAATGGGGAATAGGATTGTTTCCATGGTATGGTGTTACATACTTAGCTGATCATATTGATAATATTACATATACCCTGCAAGGTTTTGCAAACGAGACCATAAAAGGTTTTGAATATTTGTCAAATACTCAGAGGAGTCATCGATTGACGTTGCTGAAACATGACATGGCTCTTGATTACATTTTGGCCAAACAAGGTGGCCTCTGTGTAGCTTTGAATCTAACTGGAGAAGCCTGTTACACTTTGATTCCTGATGCTACTGACAATATGACTAGTGTCATAGATGCTTTGAAACTAATTAGGGATTCATTTGGTCCATCAGAAAGAGCGGGATGGTCTGCGAATACCTGGTTACAAGACCAATTAGGACCAGTAGGAGCTATAGTGGTTCAGATTTTGGTGGCTACCCTTCTATCACTGTGTGTGATGTTTTGTTTTTGTACGCTGTTGTTGACCTTTGCTAAGGCTATGATATTGAGATGGGTAGGAGTTGTGATGCCAGGAGAAAACATTCAGATGCCGCTACTGAGTGGTAATGACCTAAGTGAAGGTGAGGAGGTCATAGAGATTGGAGAGAAATATCCATTTTTGAATATCTGAATTCAACATTGACTCACTATTATTTTGAACTGGAAGTGAATTGATAAAAGGGGGGAATTGAATATTTTAATCATGTATATTAATCATGTATATTAATCATGTATGTTAATCATGTAGTGGAATAATGTGAAAGTATGATACAAAAATGAATATCTGTGATGTTTTTGTATGTACAAAGATACTGGCTGTTGATTTTTCTTCCCAGGATGATATTTGGGAGACCAATGTGAGGGTGGCTGATTGTCCAGAGATCCTTCCAGATTAATGGAGTTGAAACAACCAAACTTAAGAAAATGGAGGATGGAAATGGACAACGGAAACCTGAATGAAGACATCATGATGAGGGGTTTCGATTGAAAAATCATTGAGGGTTTATTACAATGTAACTTGTAATATTGATAAATATTTTTGTATGTTTTACTTTATAGTAGATATTTTTAGCAGGACATATTTTTCTGGAACTGTATAAGATGCATATATTGGGACCTCAGGTGTTTTCTTTCTTTATCGATCCTTAGGGAAAGTGGTGTTAGGTAGGGAGAGGTCCATTGGAAGGTGCGATGGGTCGACCAGCCTGACTTTGGACAATTTTTAGATTTTATTTCTGAGGTTTTGAATGTGTGCATTTATATATCATCCTAAAAAGTTTTCATAACCCTTTTCTTTTTAATTGGTTTGGAGTACCATAGGTGGTTGCCTGGGGCAGAGGAACCGTGAGAGAGTTTTCCTGTCTAGATTGTTTGATGGATAATAAAGAAAGATAGCTGCTTGATGGGTTTTTCGCTCTCACACTCCACAAATAAAATTTTACTATATTACTAAGGTTAAGCATGGACAGAAGTGATTCGTATGAGGCTAATTAACATCATAATTGTATAATTTATCTCGTTTGCGAGACTATAGTCTCGCTAGGGGGGACTATGAAGTGTCTGATGTAACTAGGACAGAGATAATATAAGTTTACAACGGGTGCGTCTTGTGATAGTATCTGAAGGAGATTTAGGAGTCCCCTTAGGTGGAATGTTTAAATTGAGGTATTGTATAGGAGTAGTGCCACATGTGGTTGTGTAACGTGATGTTTTATGACCCATGACGAAAAGCGGATGTTTGGATGCATATAAGCAATTGTCTCTGTGTGTTCGAGAGAGATCATTATTGGCTTCTTGATCCTCCTGGTCAGACGTGACCAGTGATTCTGTTTCTTGCTTAAATAAAATTATACTCTTTGAAAGCAAGTCAGTCTCAACGGCGAATTTCTTCATCATCAAACATATCAACAACAAGGAAATCCACATCAAGGGCGAATGAGCTAAACCTGTTCTTCAATAGGTTTAGTGCACAGCCTTCATCTGCCTCTCCCACCTCAAACAACACTCCTGTACTTCACACCTCCCTGCCCCCCCCCCCCCCTTGTATTTTCTCCCTCCCCCCAACCCACCTCAAACAACACCCCTGTACTTCACACCTTACAGCCTCCCTTTGTATTTTCTCCTTCCCCCCCAACTCCCCATGGTGAACTCTTTGGACTCTGGCCCCGCACCACAGGAATGCACTTCCCCCTCTGAGGTGAATTGCTCCAACTCCCCCTGACTCTTACAACTGGGTAGGTGAAGAGACAGCTGGAGAAACTAAACATTAGCAAGGCTCCAGGCCCGGACGGCATCAGCCCAAGGGTCCTGAAGACCTGCGCCAGCCAGCTGTCTGAGATTCTGCAACACCTCTTCAACCTGAGTCTGAGCCAGGAGAGGATACCGGTGCTGTGGAAAATGTCCTGCTTGGTCCCGGTCCCAAAGAAGACGACACCATCTGACCTCAGGGACTATCGACCAGTGGCTCTCACATCTCGTGATGAAAGTGTTGGAGAGGCTCGTCTTGACCCACCTCAGGCCGCAGGTGAAACCATCCCTTGACCCTCAACAATTTGCCTCCCAGCCACACCCGGGAGTGGACGATGCCATCATCTACCTGCTGCAGCGTGCTCACTCACATCTGGAGGGAAACGGCTGCACTGTGAGAATCACCTTTTTTGATTTCTCCAGTGCATTAAACACCATCTAGCCACAACTGCTGGAAGAGAAGCTGCAGTTGATGGGTGTGGACTCACCTCCTGGATTACTGACTACCTGACAGACAGACCACAGTTTGTCCGACTTGGCAGTGTTCAGTCTGGAATGGTGGAGAGTAGTACAGGAGCTCCACAGGGACTGTGCTGTCTCCTTTCCTTTTCACCTTGTACACCTCTGACTTTCATTACAATTCCAGGTCATGCCACTTGCAGAAGTTTTCTGATGACTCTGCGGTGGTGGGGTGTATAAGTGATGGGCAAGAGGGGGAGTACAGAGAGCTGGTGGATTACTTTGTGGAGTGGACAGGAAGAAATCACCTGATTCTGAACTTGGATAAGACCAGGGAGATGGTGATCGACTTCAGAAGGAAGAGGACAGAGCTACCACCGCTGTGCATCCTGGGAGAGGATGTGTCTGTGGTGGAGGAGTACAAGTACCTGGGTGTCAACATAGACAACAAACTGAACTGGAAGGCCAATACTCAGGCTGTGTACAAGAACAGAGGATGAGCCGACTCTACTTTCTGAGGAAGCTGAGATCCTTCAACGTGTGCAGCAAGATGTTGGAGATCTTCTATCAGTCTGTTGTGGCCAGTGCACTGTTCTCTGCTGTGGTCTGCTGGGGGAGCAGCATTGGAGCTGGTGACACTAAGAGACTGGACAAACTTATTAAGAAGGTCTGCTCTGTGATAGGCTGCAAGCTGGACTCTTTTGTAGTGGTGACAGAGAGGAGGACTCTAAACAAACTGTTATCCATTATGGATAATCCTGATCACCCTCTGCACACCCTACTGGACAAACAGCGGAGCAGCTTCTCTAACAGACTGATCCAACTTCGCTGTCACAAGGACAGATACAAGAAATCTTTCTTACCGAAGGCCATAACTCTGTACAACAGTTCACCTCATGCGAGCAGAGAACTGTCATCATGATAATATCTGTCTCTCCATACTGTAATCTGTTCTGCACACTCATGCACTTTAACTTATGTCAATACTGTCCATTTCCAACTCTGTTTTTGCACATTTACATTTAATCTTTCATATTTAATTTACAACCATTTCCAACTCTGTTTTTGCACATTTACATTTAATCTTTCATATTTAATTTACAACCATTTCCGACTCTGTTTTTGCACATTTACATTCAATCTTCCATATTTAATCTTCCTATTTAAGACTAGTAATGCTTAGTTAAATCCTGGTTGTATATATTCACATTGTTATTTCTTATATTTCAAATATCTTTATTGAGTTTTCATCATATAAACACAAAATACAAAAATAATAATAATAATAAAACATAGAAAACACCAGGGTTGGCCAGTAATATTCCACAATGCCACAAATGGTATAGAAATGTGCAGAACGAGTAAGACTTGTCACTGTGGCAGTGACAGTAATACCTGATAAAGTGCAATAGCCCTTCCCACCCTCCCATCCCCAGCTGTCCTTAAAAAATGAATGCTCACCACACAGAGTCAGATCTTGTTTTTTGTGTCAAGGGCCAGATCAAAGCTCATCTCATGATGATTTAGTTTGAGTGTTATGAAAGTAAGTTAAGAAAGGTTCCCATGTCTCAGAATTTCTTCCTCAAGCTTCTGAGAGAAAAACTTATATTTTTCTTTAATATTGTAGATAAAGTATGAAAAATGTCATGCTAGAATTTCTGCAATTTGGGACATAGCCAATACATATGTATCAGGGTAGCATCAATATAATTAAGATTAAGATTTAAGATTTACTTTTATTGATCCCTGCAAAGGGAAATATTAGTTTCCCAGCAGAAACAGGATCCTATGGACATGCACTAATGGAGAGATGTCAGAGTGACGGAGCTGAGTGAAGTGATCTGGTACCTCTCCAGCTGCCAGACCAACTTCCATATTTGGTCCGCACCGGGACTTGAGCCGGCGACCCTCCGGTTCCCAACCCAAGTCCCTACAGACTGAGCTACTGCCGCCCAGACTGAGCCACTGCCACCCAAATTGCATTTGTCACAGGTGGGAGTTATATCGGGGTACATGCTGGACAGCTTAACCTTGGACATGTGAGCCCTGTGGACCACCTTAAATTGAAGTAGACAGTGTCTAGCACAGATTGAGGATTTATGTATTGATAAAAGAATGGAGTCCCATTGGTCATCATAGATGTGTCCCAAGTCCTGTTCCCAGGCCGTCTTAATCTTGTCCAGTGGTGAACATATCAGCATCAAAATGATATTGTGTAACTTGGACAGCGCACCTCTAGACAGTGGGTCAAAGGAAAGAAAGGTATCTATTGGGTTAGCTATGGGTACTGAAGGGAAACAAGGCACGTGCGAACGAACATACTGTCTGACCTGTAAATACCGAAAGAAGTGCGTTTTGGGTAAATTGTATTTCTCAGTCAATTGATTAAAGGAAACAAAACAACCGTCTTCAAACAAGTCCGCAAACGATCTGATGCCCCTTTCATGCCAAGTCCGAAAAGTTGAGTCAGAGCGCGAGGGGGTGAAGAGATGGTTTGAGGCAATCGGACTCAGAAGGGAAAAGAATTCGTATCGAAAGGATCTCCTAAATTGGGTCCACACCCGAAGGGTATGACGTACCACTGGATTATCCAGTGATTTTGGTAAGGGGCAGTCAAGCGGCGCACCGAGGAGTACAGGGAGGGAGATGAATCGGCATGAATTTAGCTCCAGAGATGTCCAGTCTGGACCGTCGGACTGGAGATAAAAGCGAGTCCAAAAAGCAATACAACGAATATTGGTAGCCCACTAGTAGTGACGGAAATCAGGGAGCCCCATACCTCCATTCCCTTTTGGGTCTCTGAAGCAGAGCTTTGCTAATTCGAGGCCTCTTGCCCTGCCATATATATGAGGAGATAATGGAATCCAATGAAACAAAAACGATTTTGGAACAAGTACTGGGACACACTGAAACAAATATGTAAATTTTGGGAGAACATTCATTTTTATGGAGTTTATTCGCCCAGCGAGCGATAATGCGAGGGGGGACCACTTTGATAGTGATGTTCTGACCTGGTTTAACAAGGTTATAGAATTGTCTTTCAAAATGTTCTTAAATTGTCGGGTAGCAACCACTCCCAAATAGGTAAATTGTCTCTCTTCAATTTGGAATGGAATGCCACTGTAGTCTAAGTCAAACGCCTGTCTGTTAATTGGAAACAGTTCGCTCTTGTGCATATTGATCTTGTATCCAGATATAGATCCAAATTGCTCAAGCAGGGAGAGAGCTGCTGGAAGCGAGGTATTTGGGTCTGAAACATATAATAGGAGACCATCTGCATATAAAGACACCCTATGCTCTGTACCCCCTCTCCAAATACCAGAGACACCCTGGCTGTTCCGAAGAGCCATTGCGAGCGGTTCAATCGCTAGATCAAAGAGAATCGGGCTCAGTGGGCAACGCTGGCGGGTTCCACGACCCAGTGCGAAGGGCTGAGAGATTGTGCTGTTTGTTTGAACTTTAGCAATGGGAGAAACATACAATAATTTAATCGAGGCTGTAGGTAACGGACCTAATCCAAAATTTTCCAGAACTTTAAACAAATATTTCCACTCAGCGCGATCAAACGCCTTCTCTGCATCTAGTGTCACGACACATTCGGGGACATTACTAGAGCTTGAGTATAGAATGTTAAATAAATGTCGGACATTGAAGAAGGAGTGTCGGTTCTTTATAAAGCCAGTCTGACCCTGCGCTATTATTAAGGGGGTAACTTCCTCCAACCTGTGTGCTAGTGTCTTAGCGAGGACTTTCGCATCTGTGTTGAGCAGGGAGATTGGCCTGTACGAGGCACAGTATGTGGGATCCTTACCCTTTTTAGCTATAAGAGTTATACGAGCCTCATTCATCGACTGAGGAAGTGACTCGAAAAAGACAGTAGCAAGGCGTGGAGAGAGGAGTGTTGAAAATTTCTTGAAAAATTCAGCTGGGAAGCCATCAGGGCCAGGGGATTTCCCGGATTGCATGGACGATATAGCCAGGGCTATCTCCGCCTGAGACAGAGGAGCCTCCATTTTCTCCACCAACTCTGGCGGAATGGTTGGGGTGGACAAAGGGTCAAGAAAGGCCTTAATAGCTGCATCGTCACCATTAAATTGTGAGGTATACAGTTGGGAGTAAAAACCTTTAAAGGTATCATTTATCTTAGTGGGGTCTAGAGTGGTATCACCACTGTCTGTGTGAATACTTGTTATAAGTTGTTTAGCCCTTAGTCCCTTTAGTTGATTAGCCAGCAATTTCCCAGTTTTTTCACTATGTTCATAGTAGGTGCTTTTACTTTTTAACCGGAGATTTTCCGTTTGGTAAGTGGTGAGAAGGTTAAACTTAGTTTTCAGTTCCAATCGTTGGTTATATAGTTCTGGAGTTCGGTTAAGTGCATATTGTCGATCGGTTTCTTGGATTTTAGATATCAATTCCAGTTGGTCCTTCTGAGACTGTCTTTTCTTATTTGCAGTGAATGCTATTATTTGTCCTCTCAAGTAGGCCTTAAATGCGTCCCAGACCACAAGAGCAGAGACATCCGTGGAAAAAGCCAAGAAAAAGCTAATCTGTTCTTCTATATATTTAACAAACTGGGGGTCTGAAAGTAGTGTTGGGTTGAGACGCCAGTCCCTCGTAGGCCGTGGAGCGTTGGGAAATAGCATTGACATCACAACAGGGGCATGATCAGATATGACGATACTGTGATATGTGCAGGAATGGACCTGAGGAATTAGTCTGTTGTCAACAAAAATATTGTCTATTCTGGAGTAAGTGTGATGGACATTTGAAAAAAAGGAATACTGTCTCGCTCTAGGGTTGAGGAATATAACTGAAATCCCAAACTCAGAGATTAAAGACTGGATACATGAGGCAGATCTACTCACTACCCCTGGTCTGCTGGAAGAGCGATCCAGGGTCGGGTCCAACCAGCAGTTGAAGTCCCCACCAAGTATTAGATAATGTGTGTCTAGGCCATTGAGAAGAGAGAAAAAACTATCAAAAAAGCTAACATCATCAGCATTCGGAGCGTAGACATTGGCAAGGATAACTTTTGTATTAAATATTTTCCCTGAGACAATTATAAATCTCCCATTTTTATCAGATGTGATATTGTCTGGTTCAAAATGTAAATGCTTGGCAACCAATATAGAACATTCTTATTTTTTATATCTTTTAGTACTTATTTACTTTGTAGTTAATATTATATTGTGTTTAGATTTGCTAACATTGTGTTTTTTGTTTTTTTACTTATATTGTGTGTTGGATAACCTGCTATACTACATTATATAACTGCACTCTGCATTACTGTGGTACAACACTGCCTCTCGTCTCTGCTGTTTACATTACTTGCTGCTATTTATCATACCAAGTCACGTTAATCATCACTTGTCACTTTATCTTGTCATTCTCTGCAAATACTGTCTCAATTTCCATGCATAGTTAACTTCATCATTCATTTTGTACTTGTATATACCCCCTGTTTTTATTTTTATTTATCTTATCTATTCTGTTTAATGTGTATTTTGAGTTTACTTGTCTGTGCTGCTGCAACGCCCGAATTTCCCCTCTGGTGATCAATAAAGTATTATCCTATCCTATCCTATCCTACCTCTGTGAGTGCTGGAAAATGTCACAGGTGGGGATGCTTACTTAACCCTTTGACTTCCACACTAAGAAATCCATTTGCAAAAAAATATTTGTTGGTAAAATTGTGTTCCTGCCTCTTCATTAAGCAACATTTCAGTTTATATTTTTCGGATTACTCAATCAGGAAGCAGATATGCAGATCAACCAGCTGGTTGACTGTTTAGGGTTACTTTGGATATGAATGGATTTCTTTCATTTCTGCAACAAAATGTTTAGTTTTTTCATATGTAAACATCACAGAGAGTAGAACTTGTTAAAATAACTTATAATTTATTCAACAAATGAAATGAGTAGCAATGGTTAGAAAAGGTGAACAAAATAAGAAATGAGTGACTTGAGCCAGGCCGTTTGCGTAGACTGGCAACTCAACCGAGCTGTTAACCATGTTTTGTGAGGAATCGTAGATATATATTTTGTTGTCAAATTTATTTCCTTCAACTAAAATATGATTGTTAGAGGGTCTATAAATGATATGTGAATATATATATTTTTATTTTTTACCCGGACATTTGCTCTTATTCTGTGAGACTTCTGAGGAGCTGTGCAGCGCAGAGTCACTACCGGTATTTTCTACAGTTTTAAGACAATGATAATTATGTACAGCAGCGCCACCCATTGGACATAATCTGTGTTACATACACTATTCAATGAGGTGAATGAGGATAAACAGACAAAGATAGGTTTCCAGAGTTTTAAATACAGCAATATGGTGGCGGGAAAAAGGTCAACCGCGTGGTTACAATGCAAGTCAAAGGGAGGGGAGGTGTTCTGTAAAGGGAACTAAAGCGGGTTGTTTCCACCCGGACCATTGAGTGTGTAACACAAGTTGTGAGTAAACGTTCCTGCTGAGCAGACACGTGATTCTCCGTGTGTTTATTAATGATCGTTAGGGTGCTAACGTAACAGTAGATGATCAGAGTAAAGTTGTAAAGACGTCAGCGCTGAGTTGAGTTTCCCCTCTGTGACTCTTGGATGTGTGTAAGATGGCCGGGTTTAAGGATCTTAAAGAGTTATTCAGTCGACGGCTGCTCGCTGCGGTTATCAGAGATATAACAGAAGAAAGAACAACAAGTGGATACGAAGAGGAGCTCCACCGACAAAGAAAACTGCTGGATGTGATTTTAACTCCTGAAATCAAGCTACAGAGAACAGGTTGGTTTTCTTTCCACTGCTGGAAACGTGTTTCCTGCTCATGTTTCAGATAGCAGAGCCTTTAGCTAACTTCCACAGACGCACACAGCACAGTGTTAGCTGCAGCTAGCTCCTGCTAACAACATCATTGAGTTTACTGGACTAAAAGACTCTTTAAGTCTTCACCTATTGAATCCAGCAACGGATCTGGTTATTGGAGATACGTTTTAGAAACCTTAACAATATGCTATTCAATTGTATCTTTGGGCACACAAACTTCAGGCCACCCTCTGCATCAGACTGCGGTCAAGCCAGCCTCCACTTCAGAATCAGAATCATCATTTTTAAATCAAAACATAACACAAACAGAGTTGACATTGATGGTAACAGAGATGACGTGCATAACAGAGTTGACCACTCATAGTTAAAAGACCAAAAAACTATTACACATTCACTTTAACTTGCGGCTTAATTTGAACATTTAAACAACATTTTATATACAGAAACATTTTTTAATCCTAAATAATACATCTGGGATATAAATATTTCAGGAATCTGAATAATAACGGTGTGTGTCTCGTACAATACTGACAGCCAAGAACTAAGCCCAAAACCAGTGGCAATCACAATAAAACACAATTCTGATTGGCTGGTGATCAAAAAAAGTTAATTTAGAACCCTGCATCCAAGACCATTATGCATTCAGGAAACGTGGCATCCATGTTTCACTATTTTGAGCTAGTCGGCAGCAATTTGGGCCCATATTTCTCGGTCTATCTCCACATGACGTCCCGTCACAGCGGTTGGTTGTGGAATGATTCTGAGGACATCGTCGAAGAGATACCACAAGGTATGGTCGCGGTTTGGCCAAAAGAAGCGATTCCTCCCCACATTGTGCATGCATTTGACCTTTGCATGGGTCCCGTTGACCTCGATAATGGTCCCAGGATAAATGTCATCATCATATTTGATGACACACCACTGGCCAATGACATTTCTGCCGTCCCACATGATGTCATGTGTTGCCTGCACTTGTTGCTCTTCAGTGGGGACATAAAGGCTGGGCTGGACATGAAATTCAAACCTTTGTGTGTTGTGACATGCACACTCAAGTATCTGCCTAGTTGAACAGACACAGCTGACATCTGTGTAGATGACCTTTCCTGGTGTCAGTGATCAGCTGATGAAGGCGCATTGTCGAAGGAACTACTGGGAGTACTTTTGGCATCTTCTTCACAGCTTTGTCCACAGCTTCCTCATCAACAAAGAACAGCTTTATAGAGGTCTGGGAACTCAGAAGACACTCATACAGCTGCATGGCATTTGGAATGTCTTTCCCTGCACTAACTAATCTGTCTGCTCTTCTTTTCAAAACCCCCCCCACTCCATCTGGAGCTCCCTTTCCGTGCCTTGCTTCAAAGAAGTTCCATATTCCTTTCTTGAAGCCCTTCTTGTACAACTCCGTGCTCAACAAGTAGAAGTTGCCCTTTTGGCCGTATTGGGTACACGGTCCATCACTAAAAAAATGAACGACAGTTACTGATGGGTGATGGGTTTTTATGTGGTCCAGAACAGGGGACAGGTGTGTCCATATAGCAGGTGGACCTTTCTCTTTTGATGCTGAGATGGATGTAAAGCACAAATGTTTGTCCACTTCACCCACATGAAGGATCCCAGTGTGTAGAGTTGCCTGCTTCTAAGAGGATGCAAAGTGAACTGCCTGAATCTCTGCTGACAATTTACATGCATAATTCTCTGAGAAATCAATGTGGATCAAACACTCATGAGATTTCATGTTTTTCTTGAGCTCACGGTAGTGAATGTATTGTGTTTTGATGTTGAATTGATGTCTCATGAAAACTCTCATTGAAACATCTCATTAAGGTCTCCTAGACAACTTTCCATCTCCTTTTTTACAGTCATTCAGACTGGTTGTGATTCTTTTTCACTGTCTTTGTTTTTCTTCCTCCTTTCTGCCAGTTCAGTTGTCAACTGAGTGAACCTCACCGGTGTTTCAGCGTCATAGTCACTGCTGAACTGATAGACATTGCTTCTGCATTTGTCACATGCTCCATACATACATTCTTTGCTTGCAGCATCACAACTTAATGAGTTGGAGATGATTTCGAAGTCAGTTGTGCCAAGAAGCTGGAGAGTATGAAGCTTCTGCACAATGAAGAATAAGTTCTCGTGAATTTTACACAGACATGTTTCTCTGTCAGACATGGATGGGTGGACAACCCAGAAAGGACGCATGAAACAGAAAAGTGCATATGACGGCTGACTTGATGGATTCTCAAGAATGAATTTGTGATGTAGGTTCTTTATGGTATCATTTAGAAACCTTTTCTGCATTTTTGCTTTTCCTCTTGTGATTTTTTGACTTTTTTCCTGCAGTCAAGCGGCTGACATCATCTCTCAAAAATAATTCTTTTACCTCCTTCTGGAGCTTGCTTTGTCTGGATCTATATTTTCTTCTTTGAAAAGACAGGTCCCTTTGGTTTTTCTTTCCAAACCGCTTTCTTGAAAAACCAAATGAGATCTGTGTTGTTTTCTGTAATTTGTAGGTTTTTATCCGTGATATCATCTGACACACTCTCTCTTCTTTTGTGTCTTGATACTTCTTTCTTATATTTTCTATCAGCACGTTGTGATAAAGGATAGTTCTTTGAATTTCTGCAGGGACTTTATGTTTTCCTATTTGTTTTCATGTTTTTGATCGAGGGGAGTCAGACACAGGTGTCAGTCTCTGGATGCGTTTCTGGTATTTTCGGACAGCAGTTGTTTTCTTTTTCAGCAAAATCTTTCATTTTTTGATTTCTCTTTGTAATTTGGAGTTCTCCCGTTTTATTTTCCGGCATTTCGCCGGGCCCTGTACTGCTGCTGCCTTTCAGCTGCTGAAAGATTCATCTCCCTAGAAGATAAATGACTGACTTCCTTATCCTGAAATTGTATAACACAGATGTACTTGTTGCAGTAAAATAACCTAGAATCAATAATATCAATTATTGCCAAATACTTAAATGTGATATGTGACTCTGTTACGTATCGTCAACTCTGTTACGATCAAATTGTTTAAAACATAAACAGAGTTGACAGTAACAGAGTTGACATTTTCCACCATTTTGTACTTTTACTCCTTATGCTAACCTCACACCAGATATCAGCTAGCATTTCTTAAAACCAAATTTAATAGATTTTTATCATATATATACTTTTTCAATTGACTGAGATAATCACTGAATATTAACACAACAGATTTGATGAAGAATTAATCTACTGTTGATGATTTCTCAACATATTACTAAATAATGAGAGAAGAAACATGGACATACCTCACTGTCTTCCAGAGGTTTCCCACCACAGGAAGTGACATCACTGTGCGCTGGTCAAATGCGTTTTATGGGAACACTTTGGAGATTTAATGCAGTTTTATAACAGAGGTAACAGAGTTGACGTGAACATACGGACAGACAAAAAATATATATACTACTGTTCTAAGTTAAATTTTAAATAATACAGAAATGTAATATTTGGAAGTGCAGAAGAACCTCACAGAGCTGGTCTGCACAGTCCTTCAGGAGTCTGGAGCTGATGCTGTCGGGACCTTTTGGCCTTCCTCGCCTTGATCTTCCTCAGCTGACTTCTCACCTGATCAGCTGTTATGGAGAGGCCGTCGGTGGAGGAGGAAGAAGAGGAGGAGAGGGTTGTTGAGGGGGGTGGCAGGGTACTCAGGGTAGTCAGATGGAGTGTCTAAAAAGCGGGTTGGTCTGCATTCTGAAGGGTGGAGGTGGGGTTGGGAGCAGAATCAAATCTATTGAAGAACAGATTCAGTTCTTTGCCCACTCCCTGTCTCCTGCTTCAGGGCCCCTCCCACGCCTTCTGCTGTGACCTGAGATGTTATTCAGACCCCTCCAGACGTCTCTTGCATTTTTCTGTTGTAAATGCTCCTCCATCTTTTCCCGGTAGCTGGTTTTCCCCTCCTTGATTTTTTTGAGCTCCTTCTGCACCCTCCTCAGCTCCTCTCTATCTCCATTTCTTAAAACCTTCTTCTTTTTTTGAGCAGGGTTTTCAGCTCAGGGGTCACCCAGGGTTTGTTGTTTGAGAAACACTGTATTTTTTTGGTGGGTACAGTGTTCTCAACACAGAAGTTTATGTAGTCTGTGATGCAGTGAGTTAAACCGTCGATGTCCTCCCCATGTGGGCTTCTCAGCACCTCCTAGTCAGTGGTGTCGAAGCAGTCCTGCAGCGCCTCAGTGGCCTCCTTAGACCACTTCTTCACATACCTGGTTGTGGGGGGTTGTTTTTTCACCATAGGTATGTAAATGGGCTGCAGTCTCACCAGGTTGTGGTCTGAGTGGCCCAGAGGGGGGGAGGGGTGATGATCTGTATGCATCCTTGGTGTTTGCATACAGTAAGTCCAAAGTTTTATTGTCCCTGGTATGGCAGTCAACATACTGAGTGAAAGTAGGGAGAGTGGCAGACAGGGAAGCGTGATTCAAGTCTCCTGAGATGAGAATAAGAGACTGGGGGTGTGATGTCTGTAGCTGAGACACTACACTGTACACACACACAGACACTTGCACACACACACAGGTGAGCACCCTTTCACCAGCGGAGGCCTGGGTGTGCACAATAATAAAAAGTTCTCAAGAACCATCAGAAAATAAAGTAGGCCGCTTAGCTTACTTCAGACTTTTCTGGGCATGTCTCTCTCTCTCTGCCATTACTCAGAAAATGCGCTGTGACCATGCTGCATTCAGGGGTGCTCAGACAATGAGAGATGCATTCAGGGGTGCTCAGAAAAGGGAGTTGCAGGAACAAAAACTAAGCTAGACAGACCGTTAAAAGTTGAAATAATTGTTTTGACTGCTGTTATTCAAAGAAACACATGAACACCATGATCCCTTTAAGGGTCTGTGCCCCCCACCCCCCATGGTGTTTTCATGAATAAATTAAAGGAATCTTTTTCAGTTATTTCAAAATGTTTCTTCAGTCTCAATTTGTAAAATAAATCGTGAAAGAATCGTATCGCGAACCCAGTCTCGTGAATCATTACATCCCTACATCAAAGTGTGTGTAAGAACATAGTTTAATGAAAAAAGTCTTGATTTTTTGTATTTAAAAAAAATGCAAATAATTGTTGCAATTTCTGCAATTTAATTGCAAAAAACTCTCTGTTGGACACATATCTTATTCTTTCCTAAAGATTGAGCTAGCTCAGCACTTTGGTGTGTGAAGAGGTAGTATCTGACATAATCAGGAAGTGATCAGCAGCACATGGCTCATTTACATAACGCCAGCCTTTCTGTTGCCGTTTTGGAAATGAGCCACAGGTCGGTTTCGAACCTTGGCTGCCCGCTCTCCAGGACTTAATGATGATGAGAAACCTCAATCTTCACAGCCTTAAACAAGTTCCTTATTTTCTTTCAAAATAAAGGTAGGTTTGTATCCGAAGAGGAAGTAAAGTAACCTAAGCTTAAGGCATTACAAAATAAAAGCATTAAAAACGTTTTTTAAATGCAAAATGAGTGAATTCCAAACATGATTAAAATGTGATCAATTCTAGTGAACTATTGATTTTCAGCCTTTAAAAATGAAATCATTTGACAGCCCTTATTAATATTTAAAAAGCAGTTTAAGTACCGTTAATGTTTGTTTACTGTGTCCTGCAGATGTCCAGCAGCTGTTGGTGAGTAAAGAAGAGCTTCCACCTGAGCAGCAGGAGTGGAGCCACATTCTGGACCAGGAGGACACTAAGCCCCAACACATTAAAGAAGAACATGAGGAACTGTGGATCAGTCAGGAGGAAGAACACCTTCAAGGACTGGAGGAGGCTGATACCACCAAGTTCCTCTTCACTCCTGTCTCTGTGAAGAGTGAAGATGATGAAGAGAAACCTCAGTCCTCACAGCTTCATCAGAGACAAACTGAACAGATGGAAACAGGAGTTGATGGAGAGGACTGTGCAGGAGCAGAACCAGAGAGAGACTCAGATCCAGAGAGACGTTTACAACCAGAGACTGAGGTCGAGACTGAAGACTCTGGTGAACCTGAGACTGATGACAGTGATGATTGGAAAGAGACAAGAGAAGATCTGTCAGAATTAAACTTGAAAAATCAGAAACTAAAGACTGGTAAGAGACAACACAGCTGCTCGGAGTGTGGTAAAAGATTTAACCAGAAAGGGCATCTGACCACACACATGTTAGTTCATACAGGAGAGAAAGCCTTCAGCTGCTCTGTTTGCAGTAAAAGCTTTACCCAAAGAGGAAATCTGACCCAACACATGTTAGTTCATACAGGAGAGAAAGCCTTCAGCTGCTCTGTTTGCAGTAAAAGCTTTACCCTTAGACAAAGTCTGACCACACACATGTTAGTTCATACAGGAGAGAAAGCCTTCAGCTGCTCTGTTTGCAGTAAAAGCTTTACCCAAAGACAACATCTGACCACACACATGTTAGTTCATGCAGGACAGAAAGCCTTCAGCTGCTCTGTTTGCAGTAAAAGCTTTACCCAAAGACAACATCTGACCCAACACATGTTAGTTCATACAGGACAGAAAGCCTTCAGCTGCTCTGTTTGCAGTAAAAGCTTTACCCGAAGACAACATCTGACCACACACATGTTAGTTCATACAGGAGAGAAACCCTTCAGCTGCTCTGTTTGCAGTAAAAGCGTTACCCTTAGACAAAGTCTGACCAGACACATGTTAGTTCATACAGGACAGAAACCCTTCAGCTGCTCTGTTTGCAGTAAAAGCTTTACCCTAACAGGAAATCTGACCACACACATGTTAGTTCATACAGGAGAGAAACCCTTCAGCTGCTCTGAGTGTAGTAAAAGGTTTAACCGGAAAGAGTCTCTGACCAGACACATGTTAGTTCATACAGGAGAGAAAGCCTTCAGCTGCTCTGTTTGCAGTAAAAGCTTTACCCATAGACAAAGTCTGACCAGACACATGTTAGTTCATACAGGACAGAAAGCCTTCAGCTGCTCTGTTTGCAGTAAAAGCTTTACCCTTAGACAAAGTCTGACCCAACACATGTTAGTTCATACAGGATAGAAAGCCTTCAGCTGCTCTGTTTGCAGTAAAAGCTTTACCCAAAGACAACATCTGACCACACACATGTTAGTTCATACAGGACAGAAAGCCTTCAGCTGCTCTGTTTGCAGTAAAAGCTTTACTGGAAGAGGAAATCTGACCCAACACATGTTAGTTCATACAGGAGAGAAACCCTTCAGCTGCTCTGTTTGCAGTAAAAGCGTTACCCTTAGACAAAGTCTGACCACACACATGTTAGTTCATGCAGGAGAGAAATGCTAATCCTGTGCAATGGTAAAACTGATCTAAAGGATTCCAACTTCACATCACTAATGTGTATAAAAGGCAAAAAATGAGATAAAAGACATAAATCTGTCTCTACTTTTTTGACATTGAAGTTTTGCTGACATATGAACCAGTAAGTTGGGATCAGCTATGACGTTTGAATTTAAAGTGTTTATATGAAACAGTTACAGTGTAAGGATTCTTCTTCTCTGCTGATATCTTCTTCTTTCTGTCACTCTGTTTCCTTGGAGGCCTCTGTGTTGGTTAGCAGAAGTTCTTCAGACAGCTCACGTGTCACCTTTTAATAAATAAACTGATGTAGAGTGAGAAAGACTTTCATCTACTTGTGTTATTTTGTGTCGAGTGCCTCAGCAAAGGAACTCGGCAGATCCTGATGCAGAGCCACCACAGTCAGATCAGGTCCAGGTTTATTTAACTGAAAACCTTTAACCCTTAATAAGAATCCTGCAGTCAGAATACAAAATAAAGAAAATCTCAATGACACCTGAACATGCACAGGATTAATTAAGAGTGCAGAGGCCACTGGGCACCTAACTGCTGCAGCCTTTGATCCCAAACTGAATGACAACACTTGTAGATGTCATCTGGCATTCTGCATTTACTCAACATATTGTTAGAAGAAACAATAGAAATGCATTATAGCCTTCAGTGTGTATAATTAAATGGTATGTGGAAAAAACACTTCAATTGTGTGTATATTTGTTCTGTTATCATTTCTCTCTTTGGCTTCCTTTTTGCTGCTTCACTGACTCCCCCAGTGCATCTCTGGCAATCCGATGATCCAACTCCACTCTGACTCTCCCGGAGTTTGCTGGACATACTCAGGGGAAGAAGGAGCTGTTTAAGGGTCGGTGGGCAGGCCAGATACCAGGTCCCCCGGTTCACTAACTTCACGGCTGAACATCATGAAGTTGGGTGTGAAACTGGTAGCGCTGTGCCTGGTTGCTCTGTAAGCCATGACAGCGTAGGGGATCCTAAGGTCCCCGTGTCAGCGCTCGGCTGTTGTGGCCAGAATCTTCTGCAGGGTGGAGTTAAATGTTTCTACCGGTCCATCAGACTGTGGTCGAAAAGGTGTGTTGTGCATTTTCTCAATAACAGTGAGCCCATTTTCTAGAACACCTCGGACTCGAAGTTCCGACCCAGATCACTGTGCACTCTTTGTGGTGCACCATAACCACACACCCAGTCAGTGCTCTTTCTGCTGCCTTGTGTTTCTCCCCACTCAGGTTGCCTTCAGGTAAAGAGGGGCGGAGCCACTTCATTTGATGTTGTGCACCTGGGCACACAGGGCCTCAGTATTTAAAGTGGCTTCTTATTGTCTGTCTCTCATCAACACTACACACATTCACCATTACAATCACCACTGATTTACAGTTTGCACATTCTTTGATTAGGAGGATTTGCCTGGGTTGTGAGAAAATGGGGGTTTGTCTGACTTCTGAACTTGGATTTGGCTTGATACTTGGTAGTTGTAAATCTAATTAGTTGTGTATCAGATTGTTTGTGTAGTTTGTTTGGAACTTGATCTGTGTAGAGTGGTAAGTAACCTCTCTGACTTGTTACTGGTACAATTTGTTTGAAGATTTAACGATTTGACTTTCTTCAGAGCATTAGTTGTACTTGTTAGTTTGACCGTCATTTTGATTAATTGATATTTAAAATTACAATGGTGTAACAAGGTTTGTTTGACGAGTTTTATTTTTGAGCACCCTGATCAGCAAGCCGCCGGGCAAGCAGGACTTGCCACTTTGTTATTTTGCCATTTTTATTTTTGGTGGTAACTCTGGGGAGGGGGTGCGCCAAATTCGGTGTGTTTCAGGTGACTCGGTCAGTGGTCTTCAGGGATGGTGTCCGAGTTTGGGAGACGCCTCGAGCTCGACAAGTCATTGAAGAAGTGAGGCTTAGGTGAGTTAGTTATTAGTGTAGGTGTTGGGGTGTCTCCATAAAGCTTGTAAAGTAAAGCAGCATATTTTCTTTGTTTGTTGGACTGATTACCTTGTTACATTACATTTTCTGAGACGTTTGGTTAAGTTGGTTTTTAAACTTGGTATTTAATCAGTGGCAGACTTGACTTGGGATTTTGACAATGGTTTCTGTGTATGAGTAACAATCCTATGAAAGCTATTTTTTTTTAGGGGCAGGCATTACACCTCGTTTTGTTGATGCAGGTTTAACATTTGAAACAAAAAATAAAAAACTAGAGCTTGAAAAGTACAAAATGCAACTCATTAAAGAGGGTACATTTGCTTAAATAAACTGTACAGAAGCTATACACTGTATTAAAGCAAAGATATAATACAAAAAATAACAAAGGTGAACACTGTACAATGAAATGAAAATATAAATATGTTTTCTGAGAAGTCTCCTGACAAACACACGACGTGCGTATAGACTCAGAGACGCATGTTCTCTGAAGTGATATTCAAACCAAAGCTGCTGTTTTATTTCATGTGTAGTGAATTATTTAAAACGTATCTCCTGGTACCAGCTGGTGTATTTGTAGTTTATTGTAAGGCCAGAAGCCAGAACAAGGTGTTCTATGTTATTGCTCTGCCTCCACATGAATGATAAAGTTCACGTGTTATTTGAAGTCATGTGGTGTTTGTTCCATCAGAGCTCGTCTGTGTTTCTCCTCAGTGCGTCCCCCACAGCACCGCGATCAGTTTAGACATCCTGAAGACGATCGAGGAGAACTTGGAGATGGAGGAATGGGTGAAACCTGCCGACGGCTCGCGCCCACTCGAAACAAAACATACACGAGGGACACTATAGAAGCTTAGTCTAATACTAAAGCTGCCGTTTTGTTTTGACTCCCAGGAGTGACCTGGCTGACGCGCCGTACTGTCGTAGGTCAATACAATACCGTTTGCTGTTTGTCGATCAATAAGATTTCTGCAGTCGTGTCTTTGGTTTGCAGCATAATACAATCCATTTATTGCAGCACCATGAAGTGAATACAGCGTCCATCAGTTTCCATTCTTCTGAACTAAACAAACAAACAAACAATACAGCTGCAGTTTCTCCATGCCGCCTGCCGCCTCAGCGGTCAAAAACCATAAGCCCTTCCGGGGTCAAACACCTCCCGTACCTTGACAAGTGATGTACATATATACCTGTGACTTAAACAATAGGACAGCGACACCCAGTGGCACAATCGTGAAAATGATTTACAGCTTGACCCAAAAACATGAATATGGCTCTTACACTCCGGTCCCTAATTGTTAGTGACAAGTGGAGCTAATATTTCACAAAATACAAACAAAGAGCCACAAACAAAAACAATGCCATTAATGCATTATCATTAAACATCTTCAGCTGCATTCAATAGACAAAGTTTGGTGACTGGTCTTTCCAACACATTAGACTTTGTTTTAAGGCGAACAGACCGAACAACACTATGTTTGTCAGGAAATGTTTTTCGATCACTCGGCCGAGCAGCCAAGAGCCACGAGGGGCAGTTGAATCCATGACAATGACAATGTCTCCAGGCACAAGACTCCTCCTTTCTCTGTTCCACTTTTGCCGTTCTTGAAGCAGAGGGAGGCACTCCTGAACCCACCGCTTCCAGAACAGATCCCAGATGTATTGAACCTGTCTCCACCTTCTTTTTGCATACTGGTCCTGTTTCACAAACACAACCCGCAAATTATTCTTCCTGGGATGGTAAACACCATGATGGGGGATATACCAGACTTTTCCTTCTTCACAGTCCAACTGATGTTGAGGGATTTTCTCTGCATATCTTTTACCAATGACGTCATTGAAGAAGTTTGCGTACTCCTGATGAAACTGTTCATCTTTCTCAAGCCTTTTTGTGAGCCCAAGAATCCTTTGCTTGGCCACCAATAGATTATTGGGAAGCATGGGCTGCTCTTTCCTAAAAGGCATTTTCAGGCCGTAATGCCCGTCCACCTGCTTTGCTGAATGATTGACAATTTCTTCCGCTTCCGTCGCTGTGTGATGTGGCCGCCGGTTGTAGCAGCTCCCGTTGTCCGTGTCGTTATATCGTATTTTTTGATTAGTTATTATTTGTTTTTATTGTGTGTTTTTTGAGTATTAGTTTAACCTATTGTGTGGAAATGGCTACTTTTGCTCTTGGAACTTTTTGCACTGTTTTTCTGTTACTTTGGACACTCTATGTAACGGAGAGCAGCGCACAGCTGAGTGAGGGCATTGTGTACACACGTGATCATCTGATGGCGCTCTCCAAGGTGCTACTGCCCGGAGCAAGGCCTGTATTTCCGGGGGAGCTGAGGAGGCGACGCCGGGGTTGTAGAGCTGGAGCTAAGAGATGAGCTAAGAAGAAAAAACATAAGCCTTCTGTACCAGCGGTGATTATGGGGAACGGGAGGTCTTTGGGCAATAAGACGGACAAACTCGACGCGCTTGTTCAGCACCAGTGGGAATACTGCCAGTGCAGTGTTATGTGCTTCACAGAGACATGGCAGCACTCGGACATCCCGGACCACAGCGTGGCGGTACCCGGCTTCAGGAGTTTTCGGGGGGACAGGGACGTTATTAAGAGCGGTAAGAAGAAAGGTGGAGGGATTGCACTGTATGTGAGTGAGAGATGGTGTAATCCTGGCCATGTTAGTGTGAAGGAACGTCTCTGCAGCCCGGACATTGAACTGTTAGCTGCTGGAATGCGCCCATATTACCTGCCCAAGGAACTCACGTACGCCATTGTTATAGCTGTTTACATCCCACCGTCAGCTGATGCAGAGTCTGTGAGTGATGCACTTCACTCTACTGTTTCACAGCTTCAAACTAAGCATGGGCAAAACAGACCACAACCTGGTCCTACTGACACCAGAGTATATCCCCCTGGTCCAAAGACAGCCTGTGACCACAAGGACTGATAGGAGGTGGACACAGCAATGAGGCACTGCAGGACTGCTTTTAGTCCACATACTGGGATGTACTCTGCGAGCCACATGGAGAGGACATTAACAGCATGACTGACTGCATCACAGAATACATTAAATTCTGTGAAAACACTGCTTTACCGGCCCGGACTGTACGCTGTTTTCCTAACAACAAACCCTGGATCACCAGTGACCTGAAACAAGTCTTCAGGTCTGGAAACAGGGAGGAGCTGAAAAGGATACAGCACGATCTGAGGGAAAAGCTGAGGGTGTGCAAGGACTCTTACAGGAGAAAGCTGGAGGCCAAACTCCATCAGAACAACGTGAGGGATGTGTGGACTGGAATGAGGGAAATCACTGGTTTCAAAGGGAGAGAAAGACAACATTCTGGCAGCATGGAGAGGGCGAATGAGCTAAACCTGTTCTTCAATAGGTTTAGTGCACAGCCTTCATCTGCCTCTCCCACCTCAAACAACATTCCTGTACTTCACACCTCCCTGCCCCCCCCCCCCCCCCCTTGTATTTTCTCCCTCCCCCCAACCCACCTCAAACAACACCCCTGTACTTCACACCTTACAGCCTCCCTTTGTATTTTCTCCTTCCCCCCCAACTCCCCATGGTGAACTCTTTGGACTCTGGCCCCGCACCACAGGAATGCACTTCCCCCTCTGAGGTGAATTGCTCCAACTCCCCCTGACTCTTACAACTGGGTAGGTGAAGAGACAGCTGGAGAAACTAAACATTAGCAAGGCTCCAGGCCCGGACGGCATCAGCCCAAGGGTCCTGAAGACCTGCGCCAGCCAGCTGTCTGAGATTCTGCAACACCTCTTCAACCTGAGTCTGAGCCAGGAGAGGATACCGGTGCTGTGGAAAACGTCCTGCTTGGTCCCGGTCCCAAAGAAGACGACACCATCTGACCTCAGGGACTATCGACCAGTGGCTCTCACATCTCGTGATGAAAGTGTTGGAGAGGCTCGTCTTGACCCACCTCAGGCCGCAGGTGAAACCATCCCTTGACCCTCAACAATTTGCCTCCCAGCCACACCCGGGAGTGGACGATGCCATCATCTACCTGCTGCAGCGTGCTCACTCACATCTGGAGGGAAACGGCTGCACTGTGAGAATCACCTTTTTTGATTTCTCCAGTGCATTAAACACCATCCAGCCACAACTGCTGGAAGAGAAGCTGCAGTTGATGGGTGTGGACTCACCTCCTGGATTACTGACTACCTGACAGACAGACCACAGTTTGTCCGACTTGGCAGTGTTCAGTCTGGAATGGTGGAGAGTAGTACAGGAGCTCCACAGGGACTGTGCTGTCTCCTTTCCTTTTCACCTTGTACACCTCTGACTTTCATTACAATTCCAGGTCATGCCACTTGCAGAAGTTTTCTGATGACTCTGCGGTGGTGGGGTGTATAAGTGATGGGCAAGAGGGGGAGTACAGAGAGCTGGTGGATTACTTTGTGGAGTGGACAGGAAGAAATCACCTGATTCTGAACTTGGATAAGACCAGGGAGATGGTGATCGACTTCAGAAGGAAGAGGACAGAGCTACCACCGCTGTGCATCCTGGGAGAGGATGTGTCTGTGGTGGAGGAGTACAAGTACCTGGGTGTCAACATAGACAACAAACTGAACTGGAAGGCCAATACTCAGGCTGTGTACAAGAACAGAGGATGAGCCGACTCTACTTTCTGAGGAAGCTGAGATCCTTCAACGTGTGCAGCAAGATGTTGGAGATCTTCTATCAGTCTGTTGTGGCCAGTGCACTGTTCTCTGCTGTGGTCTGCTGGGGGAGCAGCATTGGAGCTGGTGACACTAAGAGACTGGACAAACTTATTAAGAAGGTCTGCTCTGTGATAGGCTGCAAGCTGGACTCTTTTGTAGTGGTGACAGAGAGGAGGACTCTAAACAAACTGTTATCCATTATGGATAATCCTGATCACCCTCTGCACACCCTACTGGACAAACAGCGGAGCAGCTTCTCTAACAGACTGATCCAACTTCGCTGTCACAAGGACAGATACAAGAAATCTTTCTTACCGAAGGCCATAACTCTGTACAACAGTTCACCTCATGCGAGCAGAGAACTGTCATCATGATAATATCTGTCTCTCCATACTGTAATCTGTTCTGCACACTCATGCACTTTAACTTATGTCAATACTGTCCATTTCCAACTCTGTTTTTGCACATTTACATTTAATCTTTCATATTTAATTTACAACCATTTCCAACTCTGTTTTTGCACATTTACATTTAATCTTTCATATTTAATTTACAACCATTTCCGACTCTGTTTTTGCACATTTACATTCAATCTTCCATATTTAATCTTCCTATTTAAGACTAGTAATGCTTAGTTAAATCCTGGTTGTATATATTCACATTGTTATTTCTTATATTTCAAATATCTTTATTGAGTTTTCATCATATAAACACAAAATACAAAAATAATAATAATAATAAAACATAGAAAACACCAGGGTTGGCCAGTAATATTCCACAATGCCACAAATGGTATAGAAATGTGCAGAACAAGTAAGACTTGTCACTGTGGCAGTGACAGTAATACCTGATAAAGTGCAATAGCCCTTCCCACCCTCCCATCCCCAGCTGTCCTTAAAAAATGAAGGCTCACCACACAGAGTCAGATCTTGTTTTTTGTGTCAAGGGCCGGATCAAAGCTCATCTCATGATGATTTAGTTTGAGTGTTATGAAAGTAAGTTAAGAAAGGTTCCCATGTCTCAGAATTTCTTCCTCAAGCTTCTGAGAGAAAAACTTATATTTTTCTTTAATATTGTAGATAAAGTATGAAAAATGTCATGCTAGAATTTCTGCAATTTGGGACATAGCCAATACATATGTATCAGGGTAGCATCAATATAATTAAGATTAAGATTTAAGATTTACTTTTATTGATCCCTGCAAAGGGAAATATTAGTTTTTACACTCTGTAGGTCATGAACACACACATGCAGAAACAGGATCCTATGGACATGCACTAATGGAGAGATGTCAGAGTGACGGAGCTGAGTGAAGTGATCTGGTACCTCTCCAGCTGCCAGACCAACTTCCATATTTGGTCCGCACCGGGACTTGAGCCGGCGACCCTCCGGTTCCCAACCCAAGTCCCTACAGACTGAGCTACTGCCGCCCAGACTGAGCCACTGCCACCCAAATTGCATTTGTCACAGGTGGGAGTTATATCGGGGTACATGCTGGACAGCTTAACCTTGGACATGTGAGCCCTGTGGACCACCTTAAATTGAAGTAGACAGTGTCTAGCACAGATTGAGGATTTATGTATTGATAAAAGAATGGAGTCCCATTGGTCATCAGAGATGTGTCCCAAGTCCTGTTCCCAGGCCGTCTTAATCTTGTCCAGTGGTGAACATATCAGCATCAAAATGATATTGTGTAACTTGGACAGCGCACCTCTAGACAGTGGGTCAAAGGAAAGAAAGGTATCTATTGGGTTAGCTATGGGTACTGAAGGGAAACAAGGCACGTGCGAACGAACATACTGTCTGACCTGTAAATACCGAAAGAAGTGCGTTTTGGGTAAATTGTATTTCTCAGTCAATTGATTAAAGGAAACAAAACAACCGTCTTCAAACAAGTCCGCAAACGATCTGATGCCCCTTTCATGCCAAGTCCGAAAAGTTGAGTCAGAGCGCGAGGGGGTGAAGAGATGATTTGAGGCAATCGGACTCAGAAGGGAAAAGAATTCGTATCGAAAGGATCTCCTAAATTGGGTCCACACCCGAAGGGTATGACGTACCACTGGATTATCCAGTGATTTTGGTAAGGGGCAGTCAAGCGGCGCACCGAGGAGTACAGGGAGGGAGATGAATCGGCATGAATTTAGCTCCAGAGATGTCCAGTCTGGACCGTCGGACTGGAGATAAAAGCGAGTCCAAAAAGCAATACAACGAATATTGGTAGCCCACTAGTAGTGACGGAAATCAGGGAGCCCCATACCTCCATTCCCTTTTGGGTCTCTGAAGCAGAGCTTTGCTAATTCGAGGCCTCTTGCCCTGCCATATATATGAGGAGATAATGGAATCCAATGAAACAAAAACGATTTTGGAACAAGTACTGGGACACACTGAAACAAATATGTAAATTTTGGGAGAACATTCATTTTTATGGAGTTTATTCGCCCAGCGAGCGATAATGCGAGGGGGGACCACTTTGATAGTGATGTTCTGACCTGGTTTAACAAGGTTATAGAATTGTCTTTCAAAATGTTCTTAAATTGTCGGGTAGCAACCACTCCCAAATAGGTAAATTGTCTCTCTTCAATTTGGAATGGAATGCCACTGTAGTCTAAGTCAAACGCCTGTCTGTTAATTGGAAACAGTTCGCTCTTGTGCATATTGATCTTGTATCCAGATATAGATCCAAATTGCTCAAGCAGGGAGAGAGCTGCTGGAAGCGAGGTATTTGGGTCTGAAACATATAATAGGAGACCATCTGCATATAAAGACACCCTATGCTCTGTACCCCCTCTCCAAATACCAGAGACACCCTGGCTGTTCCGAAGAGCCATTGCGAGCGGTTCAATCGCTAGATCAAAGAGAATCGGGCTCAGTGGGCAACGCTGGCGGGTTCAACGACCCAGTGCGAAGGGCTGAGAGATTGTGCTGTTTGTTTGAACTTTAGCAATGGGAGAAACATACAATAATTTAATCGAGGCTGTAGGTAACGGACCTAATCCAAAATTTTCCAGAACTTTAAACAAATATTTCCACTCAGCGCGATCAAACGCCTTCTCTGCATCTAGTGTCACGACACATTCGGGGACATTACTAGAGCTTGAGTATAGAATGTTAAATAAATGTCGGACATTGAAGAAGGAGTGTCGGTTCTTTATAAAGCCAGTCTGACCCTGCGCTATTATTAAGGGGGTAACTTCCTCCAACCTGTGTGCTAGTGTCTTAGCGAGGACTTTCGCATCTGTGTTGAGCAGGGAGATTGGCCTGTACGAGGCACAGTATGTGGGATCCTTACCCTTTTTAGCTATAAGAGTTATACGAGCCTCATTCATCGACTGAGGAAGTGACTCGAAAAAGACAGTAGCAAGGCGTGGAGAGAGGAGTGTTGAAAATTTCTTGAAAAATTCAGCTGGGAAGCCATCAGGGCCAGGGGATTTCCCGGATTGCATGGACGATATAGCCAGGGCTATCTCCGCCTGAGACAGAGGAGCCTCCATTTTCTCCACCAACTCTGGCGGAATGGTTGGGGTGGACAAAGGGTCAAGAAAGGCCTTAATAGCTGCATCGTCACCATTAAATTGTGAGGTATACAGTTGGGAGTAAAAACCTTTAAAGGTATCATTTATCTTAGTGGGGTCTAGAGTGGTATCACCACTGTCTGTGTGAATACTTGTTATAAGTTGTTTAGCCCTTAGTCCCTTTAGTTGATTAGCCAGCAATTTCCCAGTTTTTTCACTATGTTCATAGTAGGTGCTTTTACTTTTTAACCGGAGATTTTCCGTTTGGTAAGTGGTGAGAAGGTTAAACTTAGTTTTCAGTTCCAATCGTTGGTTATATAGTTCTGGAGTTCGGTTAAGTGCATATTGTCGATCGGTTTCTTGGATTTTAGATATCAATTCCAGTTGGTCCTTCTGAGACTGTCTTTTCTTATTTGCAGTGAATGCTATTATTTGTCCTCTCAAGTAGGCCTTAAATGCGTCCCAGACCACAAGAGCAGAGACATCCATGGAAAAAGCCAAGAAAAAGCTAATCTGTTCTTCTATATATTTAACAAACTGGGGGTCTGAAAGTAGGGTTGGGTTGAGACGCCAGTCCCTCGTAGGCCGTGGAGCGTTGGGAAATAGCATTGACATCACAACAGGGGCATGATCAGATATGACGATACTGTGATATGTGCAGGAATGGACCTGAGGAATTAGTCTGTTGTCAACAAAAATATTGTCTATTCTGGAGTAAGTGTGATGGACATTTGAAAAAAAGGAATACTGTCTCGCTCTAAGGTTGAGGAATATAACTGAAATCCCAAACTCAGAGATTAAAGACTGGATACATGAGGCAGATCTACTCACTACCCCTGGTCTGCTGGAAGAGCGATCCAGGGTCGGGTCCAACCAGCAGTTGAAGTCCCCACCAAGTATTAGATAATGTGTGTCTAGGCCATTGAGAAGAGAGAAAAAACTATCAAAAAAGCTAACATCATCAGCATTCGGAGCGTAGACATTGGCAAGGATAACTTTTGTATTAAATATTTTCCCTGAGACAATTATAAATCTCCCATTTTTATCAGATGTGATATTGTCTGGTTCAAAATGTAAATGCTTGGCAACCAATATAGAACATTCTTATTTTTTATATCTTTTAGTACTTATTTACTTTGTAGTTAATATTATATTGTGTTTAGATTTGCTAACATTGTGTTTTTTGTTTTTTTACTTATATTGTGTGTTGGATAACCTGCTATACTACATTATATAACTGCACTCTGCATTACTGTGGTACAACACTGCCTCTCGTCTCTGCTGTTTACATTACTTGCTGCTATTTATCATACCAAGTCACGTTAATCATCACTTGTCACTTTATCTTGTCATTCTCTGCAAATACTGTCTCAATTTCCATGCATAGTTAACTTCATCATTCATTTTGTACTTGTATATACCCCCTGTTTTTATTTTTATTTATCTTATCTATTCTGTTTAATGTGTATTTTGAGTTTACTTGTCTGTGCTGCTGCAACGCCCGAATTTCCCCTCTGGGGATCAATAAAGTATTATCCTATCCTATCCTACCTCTGTGAGTGCTGGAAAATGTCACAGGTGGGGATGCTTACTTAACCCTTTGACTTCCACACTAAGAAATCCATTTGCAAAAAAATATTTGTTGGTAAAATTGTGTTCCTGCCTCTTCATTAAGCAACATTTCAGTTTATATTTTTCGGATTACTCAATCAGGAAGCAGATATGCAGATCAACCAGCTGGTTGACTGTTTAGGGTTACTTTGGATATGAATGGATTTCTTTCATTTCTGCAACAAAATGTTTAGTTTTTTCATATGTAAACATCACAGAGAGTAGAACTTGTTAAAATAACTTATAATTTATTCAACAAATGAAATGAGTAGCAATGGTTAGAAAAGGTGAACAAAATAAGAAATGAGTGACTTGAGCCAGGCCGTTTGCGTAGACTGGCAACTCAACCGAGCTGTTAACCATGTTTTGTGAGGAATCGTAGATATATATTTCGTTGTCAAATTTATTTCCTTCAACTAAAATATGATTGTTAGAGGGTCTATAAATGACGTGAATATATATATATTTTTATTTTTTACCCAGACATTTGCTCTTATTCTGTGAGACTTCTGAGGAGCTGTGCAGCACAGAGTCACTACCGGTATTTTCTACAGTTTTAAGACAATGATAATTATGTACAGCAGCGCCACCCATTGGACATAATCTGTGTTACATACACTATTCAATGAGGTGAATGAGGATAAACAGACAAAGATAGGTTTCCAGAGTTTTAAATACAGCAATATGGTGGCGGGAAAAAGGTCAACCGCGTGGTTACAATGCAAGTCAAAGGGAGGGGAGGTGTTCTGTAAAGGGAACTAAAGCGGGTTGTTTCCACCCGGACCATTGAGTGTGTAACACAAGTTGTGAGTAAACGTTCCTGCTGAGCAGACACGTGATTCTCCGTGTGTTTATTAATGATCGTTAGGGTGCTAACGTAACAGTAGATGATCAGAGTAAAGTTGTAAAGACGTCAGCGCTGAGTTGAGTTTCCCCTCTGTGACTCTTGGATGTGTGTAAGATGGCCGGGTTTAAGGATCTTAAAGAGTTATTCAGTCGACGGCTGCTCGCTGCGGTTATCAGAGATATAACAGAAGAAAGAACAACAAGTGGATACGAAGAGGAGCTCCACCGACAAAGAAAACTGCTGGATGTGATTTTAACTCCTGAAATCAAGCTACAGAGAACAGGTTGGTTTTCTTTCCACTGCTGGAAACGTGTTTCCTGCTCATGTTTCAGATAGCAGAGCCTTTAGCTAACTTCCACAGACGCACACAGCACAGTGTTAGCTGCAGCTAGCTCCTGCTAACAACATCATTGAGTTTACTGGACTAAAAGACTCTTTAAGTCTTCACCTATTGAATCCAGCAACGGATCTGGTTATTGGAGATACGTTTTAGAAACCTTAACAATATGCTATTCAATTGTATCTTTGGGCACACAAACTTCAGGCCACCCTCTGCATCAGACTGCGGTCAAGCCAGCCTCCACTTCAGAAACGATAGTTTATTCTATCTTCTTTACACGACGGCATCATGTCATTTCTGTCTCTACATGGTCGTTTACAATTCTCCTCTGCTCTCTGTGTCACACACGATGCACATACACATTCACATACACACACACACACACATTTTATTAAAATAAAAATAAAATAAAAAGCCAATTTCAATATAATACACATTTGACTCGTTCAAAAAGGAATAGGAAGAAGCCTAGGCTTGTCAAGTCCTACCCCCATTCTTCACCATTAACAAATGCAAAATCCAATCAAATAAACTAAACAGACAATACAAAAAAAATACTCCAATCGAGTGATTAAGAAAAACAAAACAAACCAAAAAAAAGAACAAAATGAACAGGCGCCATTAACAGCTGTGAGATTTACATTCTCCTTCCTCATTTCTGAACTTTTCAAAGATATATCTTTTGTACATTTAAAAAAAAAAAGTGCATTATATTCATACTTTGTTTAATTGTTTCGTCAAGACCATTCCACAAAACCACCCCACAAATGGAAATACACATACTTTTTAAATTGGTCCGAGCATAATGCTGTTTCAAGTTTAGTTTCCCTCTAAAGTTATAACCCCCCTCTCTGTCTTTGAACACTTTTTGTATGTTTACAGGTAGCAGCTTATTTTTTGCTTTACACATTATTTGTGTAGTCTTAAATTCTACCAGATCCCCAAACTTTAAGGTGTGTAAAGTCCTGCAGTCCTGCAGCGCCTCAGTGGCCTCCTTAGACCACTTCTTCACATACCTGGTTGTGGGGGGTTGTTTTTTCACCATAGGTATGTAAACACTACACTGTACACACACACAGACACTTGCACACACACACACAGGTGAGCACACTTTCACCAGCGGAGGCCTGGGTGTGCACAATAATAAAAAGTCCTCAAGAACCATCAGAAAATAAAGTAGGCCGCTTAGCTTACTTCAGACTTTTCTGGGCATGTCTCTCTCTCTGCCATTACTCAGAAAATGCGCTGTGACCATGCTGCATTCAGGGGTGCTCAGACAATGAGAGATGCATTCAGGTGCGCTCAGAAAAGGGAGTTGCAGGAACAAAAACTAAGCTAGACAGACCGTTAAAAGTTTAAATAATTGTTTTGACTGCTGTTATTCAAAGAAACACATGAACACCATGATCCCTTTAAGGGTCTGTGCCCCCCACCCCCCATGGTGTTTTCATGAATAAATTAAAGGAATCTTTTTCAGTTATTTCAAAATGTTTCTTCAGTCTCAATTTGTAAAATAAATCGTGAAAGAATCGTATCGCGAACCCAGTCTCGTGAATCATTACATCCCTACATCAAAGTGTGTGTAAGAACGTAGTTTAATGAAAAAAGTCTTGATTTTTTGTATTAAAAAAAAATGCAAATAATTGTTGCAATTTCTGCAATTTAATTGCAAAAACTCTCTGTTGGACACATATCTTATTCTTTCCTAAAGATTGAGCTAGCTCAGCACTTTGGTGTGTGAAGAGGTAGTATCTGACATAATCAGGAAGTGATCAGCAGCACATGGCTCATTTACATAACGCCAGCCTTTCTGTTGCCGTTTTGGAAATGAGCCACAGGTCGGTTTCGAACCTTGGCTGCCCGCTCTCCAGGACTTAATGATGAGAAACCTCAATCTTCACAGCCTTAGACAAGTTCCTTATTTTCTTTCAAAATAAAGGTAGGTTTGTATCCAAAAAGGAAGTAAAGTAACCTAAGCTTAAGGCATTACAAAATAAAAGCATTAAAAACGTTTTTTAAATGCAAAATGAGTGAATTCCAAACATGATTAAAATGTGATCAATTCTAGTGAACTATTGATTTTCAGCCTTTAAAAATGAAATCATTTGACAGCCCTTATTAATATTTAAAAAGCAGTTTAAGTACCGTTAATGTTTGTTTACTGTGTCCTGCAGATGTCCAGCAGCTGTTGGTGAGTAAAGAAGAGCTTCCACCTGAGCAGCAGGAGTGGAGCCACATTCTGGACCAGGAGGACACTAAGCCCCAACACATTAAAGAAGAACATGAGGAACTGTGGATCAGTCAGGAGGAAGAACAGCTTCAAGGACTGGAGGAGGCTGATACCACCAAGTTCCCCTTCACTCCTGTCTCTGTGAAGAGTGAAGATGATGAAGAGAAACCTCAGTCCTCACAGCTTCATCAGAGACAAACTGAACAGATGGAAACAGGAGTTGATGGAGAGGACTGTGGAGGAGCAGAACCAGAGAGAGATTCAGATCCAGAGAGACGTTTACAACCAGAGACTGAGGTCGAGACTGAAGACTCTGGTGAACCTGAGACTGATGACAGTGATGATTGGAAAGAGACAAGAGAAGATCTGTCAGAATTAAACTTGAAAAATAAGAAACTAAAGACTGGTAAGAGACAACACAGCTGCTCGGAGTGTGGTAAAAGATTTAACCAGATTGGGCATCTGACCACACACATGTTAGTTCATACAGGAGAGAAAGCCTTCAGCTGCTCTGTTTGCAGTAAAAGCTTTACCTTAAGAGGAAATCTGACCAGACACATGTTAGTTCATACAGGAGAGAAAGCCTTCAGCTGCTCTGTTTGCAGTAAAAGCTTTACCCAAAGACAACATCTGACCACACACATGTTAGTTCATACAGGAGAGAAACCTTACAGCTACACTGTTTGCAGTAAAAGCTTTACCCAAAGAGGAAATCTGACCACACACATGTTAGTTCATGCAGGAGAGAAAGCTTTCAGCTGCTCTGTTTGCAGTAAAAGTTTTACCCAAAGAGGAAATCTGACCAGACACATGTTAGTTCATACAGGAGAGAAACCCCTGAGCTGCTCTGAGTGTAGTAAAAGGTTTAACCGGAAAGAGTCTCTGACCAGACACATGTTAGTTCATACAGTAGCGAAACCCTTGAGCTGCTCTGTTTGCAGTAAAAGCTTTACCCGAAGAGGAAATCTGACCACACACATGTTAGTTCATACAGGACAGAAAGCCTTCAGCTGCTCTGTTTGCAGTAAAAGCTTTACCCAAAGAGGAAATCTGACCCAACACATGTTAGTTCATACAGTAGAGAAACCCTTCAGCTGCTCTGTTTGCAGTAAAAGCGTTACCCTTAGACAAAGTCTGACCAGACACATGTTAGTTCATACAGGACAGAAAGCCTTCAGCTGCTCTGTTTGCAGTAAAAGCTTTACCCTAAGAGGAACTCTGACAAAACACATGTCAGTTCATACAGGAGAGAAACCCTTCAGCTGCTCTGAGTGTGGTAAAAGGTTTAACCGGAAAGCGACTCTGACCACACACATGTTAGTTCATACAGGAGAGAAACCCTTCAGCTGCTCTGTTTGCAGTAAAAGCTTTACCCTAAGAGGAAGTCTGACAAAACACATGTTAGTTCATACAGGAGAGAAACCCTTCAGCTGCTCTGAGTGTGGTAAAAGGTTTAACCGGAAAGAAATTCTGACCAGACACATGTTAGTTCATGCAGGAGAGAAATGCTAATCCTGTGCAATGGTAAAACTGATCTAAAGGATTCCAACTTCACATCACTATTGTGTATGTAAGACAAAAAAGAGATAAAAGACATAAATCTGTCTCTACTTTTTTGACATTGAAGTTTTGCTGACATATGAACCAGTAAGTTGGGATCAGTTATGACGTTTGAATTTAAAGTGTTTATATGAAACAGTTACAGTGTAAGGATTCTTCTTCTCTGCTGATATCTTCTTCTTTCTGTCACTCTGTTTCCTTGGAGGCCTCTGTGTTGGTTAGCAGAAGTTCTTCAGACAGCTCACGTGTCACCTTGTAATAAATAAACTGATGTAGAGTGAGAAAGACTTTCATCTACTTGTGTTATTTTGTGTCGAGTGCCTAAATTCTCTTTGGTAAAGAAAAGGAACTCAGCAGATCCTGATGCAGAGCGACCACAGTCAGATCAGGTCCAGGTTTATTTAACTGAAAACCTTTAACCCTTAATAAGAATCCTGCAGTCAGAATACAAAATAAAGAAAATCTCAATGACACCTGAACATGCACCGGATTAAGTAAGAGTGCAGAGGCCACTGGGCACAAAACTGCTGCAGCCTTTGATCACAAACTGAATGACAACACTTGTAGATGTCATCTGGATTTACTCAACATATTGTTAGAAGAAACAATAGAAATGCATTATAGCCTTCAGTGTGTATAACTAAATGGTATATGGAAAAAACACTTCAATTGTGTGTATATTTGTTCTGTTATCATTTCTCTCTTTGGCTTCCTTTTTGCTGCTTCACTGACTCCCCCAGTGCATCTCTGGCAATCCGATGATCCAACTCCACTCTGACTCTCCCGGAGTTTGCTGGACATACTCAGGGGAAGAAGGAGCTGTTTAAGGGTCGGGGGCAGGCCAGTTACCAGGTCCCCCGGTTCACTAACTTCACGGCTGAACATCATGAAGTTGGGTGTGAAACTGGTAGCGCTGTGCCTGGTTGCTCTGTAAGCCATGACAGCGTAGGGGATCCTAAGGTCCCCGTGTCAGCGCTCGGCTGTTGTGGCCAGAATCTTCTGCAGGGTGGAGTTAAATCTTTCTACCGGTCCATCAGACTGTGGTCGAAAAGGTGTGTTGTGCATTTTCTCAATAACAGTGAGCCAATTTTCTAGAACACCTCGGACTCGAAGTTCCGACCCAGATCACTGTGCACTCTTTGTGGTGCACCATAACCACACACCCAGTCAGTGCTCTTTCTGCTGCCTTGTGTTTCTCCCCACTCAGGTTGCCTTCAGGTAAAGAGGGGCGGAGCCACTTCATTTGATTTTGTGCACCTGGGCACACAGGGCCTCAGTATTTAAAGTGGCTTCTTATTCTCGGGCCCTTTCCAAATAGCCACAGTTCAGTAGGCAGTACTTTTTAGTAGGAGTTTCAGTATACTGAACTTTCGTGGTCATTCAGTATGCATTGTTTGGGTCCACTTCAGTATACTGAACATTTCAGTATGGATACTAACTTCCGGTGTTTATACAATATGGATCGGATGCGTGCTTTCAGGAAATGAATTGTATTTTACCCACAATGCAGTGCGAAACTAAACATAAATCGTCACTTCACGTCCGCCTCCAGATCAAAACAAACGAGCGTGGATTAATTTAATCAATTTTTAATCTAGAGTTAAAGTCCCGTCTGAAATCACTACTTTTAATTAACAACAGAAAATATAACAAATATCTGCATTATTATAAAACCTTTCCCCCTCTATTTAAATAATGATTTAACTCTTTAAATGCGTCTTTATTGGTTTATTTTATATTCTGTATATTACTGTCTTTCATTTGTACTTTTCTTTATGTATTGTATGTTATTTAGTTATTTAATCTGCCTTTTACTTTATTTACATTGTAATATTGTTTTTTGTTTACCTGACTGTATATGTGCATTACTCTTCTTGAATAACGCTAAACAAAAAACAAAAAAAAACCGTGTGAATGCGGCCGGTTCGGGAAATGTAAATGACGTCACTTCTTTACTGAATGAATCAGAAGAAGTAGGAACAAATATCTTCCTACTGTGCGCGCCTACTGAATAGTAGGTACAAACAGTATACAGCATGGATAGTAGGTACTGTCTACTGAAAGATTGAGTATGTACTTGGCAATTCAGATACAGCCTCTGTCTCTCTCTCGTCAACACTACACACATTCACCATTACAATCACCACTGATTTACAGTTTGCACATTCTTTGATTAGGAGGATTTGCCTGGGTTGTGAGAAAATGGGGGTTTGTCTGACTTCTGAACTTGGATTTGGCTTGATACTTGGTAGTTGTAAATCTAATTAGTTGTGTATCAGATTGTTTGTGTAGTTTGTTTGGAACTTGATCTGTGTAGAGTGGTAAGTATCCTCTCTGACTTGTTACTGGTACAATTTGTTTGAAGATTTAACGATTTGACTTTCTTCAGAGCATTAGTTGTACTTGTTAGTTTGACCGTCATTTTGATTAATTGATATTTCAAATTACAATGGTGTAACAAGGTTTGTTTGACAAGAGTTTTATTTTTGAGCACCCTGATCAGCAAGCCGCCGGGCAAGCAGGACTTGCCACTTTGTTATTTTGCCTTTTTTATTTTTAGTGGTAACTCTGGGGAGGGGGTGCACCAAATTCGTTGTGTTTCAGGTGACTCGGTCAGTGGTCTTCAGGGATGGTGTCCGAGTTTGGGAGACGCCTCGAGCTCGACAAGCCATTGAAGAAGTGAGGCTTAGGTGAGTTAGTTATTAGTGTAGGTGTTGGGGTGTCTCCATAAAGCTTGTAAAGTAAAGCAGCATATTTTCTTTGTTTGTTGGACTGATTACCTTGTTACATTACATTTTCTGAGACGTTTGGTTAAGTTGGTTTTTAAACTTGGTATTTAATCAGTGGTAGACTTGACTTGGGATTTTGACAATGGCTTCAGTGTTTGAGTAACAATCCTATGAAAGCTATTTTTTTTAGGGGCAGGCATTACACCTCGTTTTGTTGATGCAGGTTTAACATTTGAAACAAAAAATAAAAAACTAGAGCTTGAAAAGTACAAAATCCAAATCATTAAAGAGAGTACATTTGTTTAAATAAACTGTACAGAAGCTATACACTGTATTAAAGCAAAGATATAATACAAAAAATAACAAAGGTGAACACTGTACAATGAAATGAAAATATAAATATGTTTTCTGAGAAGTCTCCTGACAAACACACGGCGTGCGTATAGACTCAGAGACGCATGTTCTCTGAAGTGATATTCAAACCAAAGCTGCTGTTTTATTTCATGTGTAGTGAATTATTTAAAACGTATCTCCTGGTACCAGCTGGTGTATTTGTAGTTTATTGTAAGGTCAGAAGCCAGAACAAGGTGTTCTATGTTATTGCTCTGCCTCCACATGAATGATAAAGTTCACGTGTTATTTGAAGTCATGTGGTGTTTGTTCCATCAGAGCTCGTCTGTGTTTCTCCTCAGTGCGTCCCCCACAGCACCGCGATCAGTTTAGACATCCTGAAGACGATCGAGGAGAACTTGGAGATGGAGGAATGGGTGAAACCTGCCGACGGCTCGCGCCCACTCGAAACAAAACATACACGAGGGACACTATAGAAGCTTAGTCTAATACTAAAGCTGCCGTTTTGTTTTGACTCCCAGGAGTGACCTGGCTGACGCGCCGTACTGTCGTAGGTCAATACGATACCGTTTGCTGTTTGTCGATCAATAAGATTTCTGCAGTCGTGACTTTGGTTTGCAGCATAATACAATCCATTTATTGCAGCACCATGAAGTGAATACAGCGTCCATCAGTTTCCATTCTTTTGAACTAAACAAACAAACAAACAATACAGCTGTGGTTTCTCCATGCCGCCTGCCGCCTCAGCGGTCAAAAACCATAAGCCCTTCCGGGGTCAAACACCTCCCGTACCTTGACAAGTGACGTACATATATACCTGTGACTTAAACAATAGGACAGCGACACCCAGTGGCACAATCGTGAAAATGATTTACAGCTTGACCCAAAAACATGAATATGGCTCTTACACTCCGGTCCCTAATTGTTAGTGACAAGTGGAGCTAACAATTCACAAAATACAAACAAAGAGCCACAAACAAAAACAATGCCATTAATGCATTATCATTAAACATCTTCAGCTGCATTCAATACACAAAGTTTGGTGACTGGTCTTTCCAACACATTAGACTTTGTTTTAAGGCGAACAGACCAAACAACACCATGTTTGTCAGGAAATGTTTTTCGATCACTCGGCCGAGCAGCCAAGAGCCACGAGGGGCAGTTGAATCCATGACAATGACAATGTCTCCAGGCACAAGACTCCTCCTTTCTCTGTTCCACTTTTGCCGTTCTTGAAGCAGAGGGAGGCACTCCTGAACCCACCGCTTCCAGAACAGATCCCAGATGTATTGAACCTGTCTCCACCTTCTTTTTGCATACTGGTCCTGTTTCACAAACACAACCCGCAAATTATTCTTCCTGGGATGGTGAACACCATGATGGGGGATATACCAGACTTTTCCTTCTTCACAGTCCATCTGATGTTGAGGGATTTTCTCTGCATATCTTTTACCAATGACGTCATTGAAGAAGTTTGCGTACTCCTGATGAAACTGTTCATCTTTCTCAAACCTTTTTGTGAGCCCAAGAATCCTTTGCTTGGCCACCAATAGATTATTTGGAAGCATGGGCTGCTCTTTCCTAAAAGGCATTTTCAGGCTGTAATGCCCATCCACCTGCTTTGCTGAATGATTGACAATTTCCAAAAACCTAATGTCTTCTCTTGACCTTCATCCTCCACATTCTTGTCATTGAAGTCATGGTTATACTGGGCAGCCAACATCTCCTCCAGTTTACACACAGCGATCCTGTTTACCATTGCAGAGGGAAATTCTGCCTCAATGGCACCACCGTTTCCATTCAGTGGACCATTTACGGACCATCCCAGCACTGTCCTGACGGCATACGGGCCATTCCCGCAGCTGTTGACAACCTCCCATTGTTCCAATAACCTGGGAGCATTGGTGCCAATTAACAGGTCGACAGTTTTCTCGATGCTTGGGATGCTTACTTTTTCTAAGTGTGGCCATTTATCCTGTGTCACTATGTCATCAGCATTCACAGGCATTTTCTCCTGTGTGAGAACATCTGGAAGCACATGAAAATCACTGCTTTCAAGACCAGCAACCTCTAAACCTGTCAAGGAGTATGCAGTCTTCACTGTTTCTTGCCCCACTGTCCGTAACAGAAAGCTGGTTCTTTTACCTTCAGCATTCAACTTCTTCATGAGATGTTCAGAGCAGAATGTGCCAGAGCTGCCAGGATCCAAGAAGGCATAAGTTGTTATTATGTGATTTCCATTTGAAACCTTCACCTTTACAGGAAGAATAGATAGAGCACACTGGTCCTTACCGGCCCCTGTATATGGAGGAGTGAGGAGTGGAGGAGTGGAGGAGTGGAGGAATGGATGAGTGGAGGCGTGAGGAGTTGAGGAGGGAGGAGTGAGGAGGGAGGAGTGAGGAGTGGAGGAGTGAGGAGTGGAGAAGTACATAGCAGAACTCACAACTCTGCAGATGTCAATCACAATATTTATTTATTTATATTCTGGTTGCATTCATTCAGAAAAACTTCCGGTTGTGATGATGGCTTTCATCATCAGAGTTGATCGGACACAGGTTTCTAAACTTCTGTTTCCTCATTGATAAAAGTTCCTTTTCTCTGAAGATATCGATGACATGTTTGACACATTCTGCAACCATGAAAGATGTGTTTCATTCCAGGAAGGAACTTCAGAAATCCAAACCCTGCCTGTTGCTGCTCAATAACAATAACATCTCACAGCGATTAGCCAAGCCTCATGACATCCAAATGCTCTGTGCTCTAATAAAACAACTATGTGCTGTGACTTTAGAATCAAACAAACCAGTTGTTCAGGAAACTGTGGCGCGTGACGAGAAGTCATATGAGAGGGATCTTTGTTTTAGGGAGAGTCCTCTTTAAACAGCTTTTAGAAGGCATGCTATGTTCACAAGTAGGCGCGCACAGTAGGCAGATATTTGTTCCTACTTCATCTGATTCCACCTGGGCCATGAAGTTTGGGCACACACCCCCTTTTTTTGGATTTTTTCTGACTTTTTAAAATATTTTAACATGAACGAGTCGCAGGTACAATCCCACTTTAGTGTCTGTGCTGCAATTTTCAATTCTAAGCCGCCGCAATAATGATGACACCCTTACTAAACTCTGACCTTAAGAAGAAGATGGTTCTTGTAGACGCGTGAAGTCGTTATGTGAGACTCTTTGAAGTATGCTTGCCCTCCTCGTATATCATTAAAGCCTCTTTTTCTCTCAATCAACAGATTCACCAACATCAACGTGGGGTGGGCTGGCAGTGTACGCGACGCCACCATGCTCCGGAACTCGTCGCTGTTCGATCTGGCTGAGAGCGCCGACCTTTTCCCACCGGTGAGGCGTTCTTGTTTGTTGCCTTACTTTCAGAGAAATCTTGAGGGTTGTTTGAAATGGTTAATTTGTTATCATGTTTACAAACCAGGACTCTAAAGATGTTGAAGGTGTGATGTTGTTGGGAGACCCTGTGTACCCTCTGCTCAGCTGGCTGATGAACGGTTACCCGGACGACGGGCATCTCACCGTCGAGCAGACGAACTTTAACTACAGACTGATTCATGCTCGGACGATGGTGGAGAGTACTTTAGGGCGGCTGAGGGAAGATGGCGGTGTCTGTTGAAGAGGATGCACGTCAGCACCTCGAGGGTCCCCACCGTCGTCAACAGCTGCTGTGTCTTGCACAACCTCTGCGCGTCACAAGGAGAAGCGTTTCTGGAGGAGTGGATGGAGGAGGTGGACGAGTCTGCAGAACCAGATACTGAAGAAGTGCCTCAGGAGTCGGAAAAGCAGCCACAGACTGTTTGATGGGCACTTGCTACGTTTTTTTTTTACCGAGGACAGGAAGCCGTCGTTTTAGGGCGGTGATCCGGGGTAGAGGTGTTGCAAAGTCTCTGGGAGCAGATGGGGGGGACATGTGTGGATCAGAACCAATAAATGCCCTGATACAAATGTGTTTTTGTGTGGTCAGTCTTTGATAACAACATTAGAAATCCTAAAGCCTGACTTCACCCAAAGTCACACCTCTTTACCAGTCGGCCCACTGGAGCCCTTCTCTGCCATCAGCACGTCTTTGTACGTTCATTGACTGAATCTTAATTTCCTCCCACAGCATGGGCCGTTCTAGACAGGGGCCAACGGGGGGCCAGTGCCCCTGTTACACTGAGCTGGCCACCCCTCCAACAGGAAGAGCCCCCCTCATAACACACACACAGAATTTGAGTCAACAACCGGATTCTTAATCTAGTATTAAATTCTGTTACTGAAACAAATATTTAATGATGTGCGCTATTATTTGGCATAATATATATTTATTAAAGCGATCATCTTTGTCTATTTTTCACCTGGGTTTAATTTCCCCCTCTGAAGAAAAAACAACTGGTCCCAGTTTGGCCCCCTCACTAAAAGTGGTCTAGAACCGCCACTGTCCCAAAGCCCTTAATAAGCCACTTGTAGTGACTACTCTTATCTCCATTCTTCCGGGCTTCCCCTAGGAAACCCATGTTTTGCGTCACAATGCTTTAAACTATGGGCAATTCCCTCGCGCCAAATCTGCAGGTGCCCACTTGCGGACAGGGTGCATAAGAAGCTCATAAAATCAGCGAGAGATCACACACTTCATGGTCTGACAGCAGGACAGACCTGAACCCTCACAGACTTAGTGGGAACGCGCATCAAAGTCAGTCAGTGTGTGAGGGTGGACAAAGACATTCAGCATTTTAGAAAACCCGGAAGTTGGCATCCATGCAGTCTGCTGAAATCCCCTAGGGTAAAGTCCGCATTCCGTACTGAACTGTGGCTTTTCGGAAAAGGCTCACGTTTGTTTTTCTTTCTTCTTCATTTCTTCCATTACAGGTAAGAATACTGGTCGAAATTAAACTATGTACGAATGTTTTCTAAGTTTTAAGGAACAAGTTAGTGATGCGCTTTTTGCCGTGCGTAATTTGTAAACCCTGAGGTCCCGCGGCAACGAGAGCGCGGCAGGAGGAGACAGAAAAGTCACTGAATAAATCAAAAATACTCAGAACTCCTGATCCCCCGGGGCTTTCACAAAATAATGGCTCAAAATCAACTGGAGAGAAGGGCGTGGAATCACATACATCTGTCTCCGTCGTGCTCTGAGTTTTGTGTTGGCTGTTTTCAGTTGAGAAATGTCATTTTATATAATGATAAATTCACATTTTATTAATTAATTTGAATATTCTGGTTTATAATCACTTAGGCCTTTTAGTAATACTTAGTATTAAGTATCGATTTCAGAACATTTTACACTTCAGCAGACGGCAAACCTCACAGCCAAAGTTCTCTGTGACGTGTCCAATAACCAGTTTATAGTTTATAATGATTACAGCAGTGAAGGTGACGCGTTGACCTACGTTGGAGCTGTTTGGACAGCATCAGTCTGTTAACAGAGACTACAGTCTGCAGTGTAGATCCCAATAAACTGATTTACATTAGAAGTGATGATCGATTGAAGTTTCTGTATGAGCTCCCGCCCTTTCTTTCAGAGGTTGTTCTGCAGTTATTAAAATAGTAATCAACTAAAACTCCAACATCTAGGATAACATGATCTAGTTGCTGCTCTGTGTGACAGGATGATCAGACGTCTTTGGTTTCTTTGATTATGTTGAAAACCTCTCAGTGACACTTCAGTGCATAACGATATAAACGCTCTCAGAGTTGTAGGCCTCTCACTCTGCAGAAACTATTACTTAGTTTAAATGTTTTAATAACCTGATAGTTTAAATGTGCTTCCCATGTCCCTGCACAAACATCAACAAGTGTCATCATCACACACTCTTCTATTATCAACATGACACAGCAGCACAGCAGAGAATAACATTAAAACCCTGTTCCTACTTTTTTTATTTGGACGAAACTAACAAAACAACCATTGATCCTTCGACTTTGGAAAAAATCGCTGAGCTCTCGTGAAGTGCACAAAACTCTCGACTCATGCATCCCTACCTGACCGCGATCTGACCTCTCGCTCTGTCCCACTTTTTTCTTCATTTAAAAAAAATGCACACAAGCAGAAAAAAGGGATTCCTGGTAATTTATAAACAACAAAATATGTTTTGGCTGTGACACAAAAAATACAATTTTCACAAAAAAAAAAAAAAATGGTGGGTCTGACACGCTACTGATGCACTAACGTGTCTCATGTAACACATTTCACCATACTACCTAAGAGAGTCTGACTTTCCTAGCTAACCCTAACTGCTGAACAGTGCAGATTCAGATCATTTATCTTCCTCTCAATCCAGATTTTACTCTCTGAGTCACAAACACCAGAGACACATTTGACCTCCAACAAGACCTGAACCCTAGAAAATTATAGAACTGCACAATTTGGAAAAGTATCAAATTTCAGTTCACTGAAACTTTAGATTCTGCTCCTGAATGCTCTGGAGTTTTAATGTCAGTGTGGCTTTTTGTTGACTTTTATTGGAGAGACAGGATGGTGGTGTGGGTACAGTGTACAACCTCTGTACACCCTACATGGGGGCGCACAAACCACTCGACCACCGGCACCCCATGATCTCGGTTTCACTTCCTCTGCATGTCATGACCAGCAGACAACATGAAGAACATTGTGACTAGGAAAACTGTTACATTTGGAAACTTCCTCTTTTTTTCAAAGATTAGGGATTCAGTCATCGAGGTTAAATAGAATAAACTCCAAATCTGTTGCTGAAGAACCGATCGAAACCCACATGACAAAGTCCTGCCCAGTGAATCAAAACAGCAGACATGAAAAAACACGGTTAAATACATCATACAGAGTTTCTTTATCAGAGATTGGATCTCTTGTAGTCAAAGCAACACCTCTGAAAGCACAATTGTTATGAGTTACTTCCTGTTAATATGAGCTGCTCCTCCACCAACGTGTCGTTTTTTGTAGATGTGAAACTCGGTGATCACCTCATCAAGCAGACCTCAAACATGCAGAGCGATGTTTGACATAAGTGTGTAACGTCAGTGAAGAGAAGATGTGGATTGTTTTAATCGTCTCTCTCGTCTGCTTCTACGAGACTCTGGCTGGTGGTGAGTTGTTCGTTTGTGTTTGATTTTAAATATGACTCTGTGTTCATGAATTTAAAACTTTACTGTGAATACATGAAGGTCGAGGATCATTTCATCCTGGGGAAAAAACGAACAGCGTTTCCAACAGTAAGTGATGATCAGACAGAAATGTTTCCAGTGTGTGTTTAAATCACTTTTATGCACTTTGTTACCTCGATGACACTTTTCTTTTTTTGTTAGATTCCTGTGATGATGTCATCAGCTCCTGTCTTACTTACGGCCTCCCCTGGACCGGGTATACCAAATCATGAATACTGAATTCAAACTGTAGATCAGATCTGTTTTTTCACTGCGACAGAGAGTTGATATCTGGAAATGTTTTAAGCACAGCCCTGTAGAGATACAGATTCTAAAGCTCTCCTTTTAGCCAACTAGACAGGCAGGAATTATAACTGATGTTTCTTTATAACTTGAAAAAAAAAGCATGCAAGTATCAATTTGTCCACAGGGGGCGCACAAAATGACATCAACTGAAGGTTCCTTTATAGGCCCTTTAACATTTTAACATTTTATTACCAGGGGTTAATTACCAGTTGGAAGTCACGCCTTAAAAAGTGAGCCGAGTGCTTAGATTACTTTCTTGTAGTCAATAGTTACTTCATCCTAAAAGTAATCCTCTACTGAAAAGAAATTGCTGCATTTCCCCTCTTTCTCAAAAGAAAAGAAATCCCCGAAGTGTCTGCAGTTTCTGTTTCTTTTCCTGTAAAGTTCACAGCACATGAGCAGAAGGTTCAGCCTTCAGATGTGTCCGCGTCATGGACTGTAAATGTGAATGAACGAAGCCAAACCTCCGAAATCCTGCAGTTCCTCGAGTGTCCACTAGAGGCTGGCTCCAGGAACACCAGAGGTCACATACACACCCATTCTAAAAAAGTCTGTTTTTACAGCAGAGATTAACATGTTTACAGCCTGGTTCAAAAAAACAAATAGGTATTTTATTTTAACGGCTCTGTTTTAATTTCAAAAACGTATTATCAATACGTGTTATCAAAAGTTAGGCGTGTAGCTGACATGATTGACAGGTGGGCGCAGGTGTAACCAATTGTAAAGAGCCTTAAAACCTGCCTCAGCTCCAGCTCTCAGCCTGTCGATGGGACTCCAGAGCCCCCTGCAGGAACAGATGGGTAACAACACTCAGGCTTCCTCCATTCATATTTACAGTGCATGATTAATACTGATGGACTAGAAAAGAACTTACAAGCTCAAGTCCATTTAAAAAGAAATGTAAAGTGACTGTCCCTGGGGGCGCTGGTGGTTAGTTTGCAAGCCGTATGAGGCTACAGTGCTCTAGCAGGCGTCCCGGGTTGAAATCCGAACCGGGTCTCCTATCCCACATGTCACTCCCAACTCTCTCTCTCTCGCTCTGATGTCGGACTCTAGCCACTGTCCTGTCTCTCTAATAATTGTACAAAAAACCCAGAAATTATCTTTAAAAAAAGTGACTGTCCTCTTTTAATGAGTGTGAGCTGCTTACACATGATTATTATTTCTAACAGTTTGTATTCAGATGAAGCAGCTCCTTAATTCTGCTCATATTTCAGTGAGAGCTGATGTCTCTGTAGGTCTGTGTGCACAAGTTTATAAATAATTTGAAGTCGACTTTGAGGAAGTCAAGGGGCCATATTTTGCCCGCATGCTGCCAGTTGAATTTCTCAGAAATCGTGGGGCAGTTCCAGCATGTTTGTGAGCAAACCCGGTTATCATCATTGTGTCGGAGGTTTGCTTTTCAGGAAACTAAAATTCACATGTCATTGCATTCCTGTGTTTTTTACCGCAGTGTGTCGAAATGTCTTCACTCCGGGGGAAATCACTCAAATGTCAAAGGTTTAGATGTGATAACCTAGAACCGGGGTGTGTTGACATCAAGAACCTCAGTCATCTGTGTGGTGAAGACATTTCAACACACTGTGATACAAAACACAGAAATGCCTCCACCGCACAGAAGACTTTGTGGAATAATCATTCAGGTGTCAAAGGTCTGTTTTTTTGTTTTTTTAACAAAATGAGGACGTTGACACCAATAACAATATTAGTATCACGACACTGAATTGACTCAGTACTGGTTTGATGATTAATAGACCACAGACAGGAAGTCATGGTAACATTTAGTTTTAATATATTTACAATGATAAAGTTAAAAAAAAGAAAAGAAAAGTATCAAATTTCAGTTCACTGTGAGTTATAAATGTTGTTGTTGTTTGCAGTTGTTATGAGGACATGATTGCCACCTGTGAACGACCCAAAAACCGTTTGGACAACCGTTTCATTCGGATGAAAGTGAACTCCTCTCAGGAGGTGAGAACGTATTCTTCTCCAGCTGTCTGGTAAAATACACTGCAGGTTTATATAACATGCACAAAAAAATGAGGAAAGTAGTCGTCTTCATTGTACACACACACACACACACACACACACACACACACACACACACATATATATATGTACATTTGGGCTCGGGGTGTCACATGTTTTTGTCTATTATCTTTCCTTGGCTGTAAGTGGTATTTAATGAATGCTTTTTCTTGGTTTGGTGTTAAATTAGTAAATATAATTCATATATGTGTAGCCTCTAAATATGAAGAATTGTTATTAAAGGACCAATCAGTAAGATATCTATCCAATGAGATGATAAAGGTATCTTACTATCTGATCAGACATTAAGGAAACATGCTATGTTGAAGTGCTGGCTTCTCTGACAACAATGCAGCAGCCAGTATGTCCTCCTTCTAACTTTAGATTCTGCTCCTGAATGCTCTGGATTTGTTTGGACCACAGAAGGTAGGCGCTTTTAAGGCGACCCCCCCACACGGCTGTTTTGGACGCCCTCTGTTTGCCAGATATGAGAGCAGTTATCAGGTCAACAGGTGTTGCAGTGATGGAAGCGGGCAAGAGAAGTGGTTCAGATAGAAGTGATTGTACCCGACCTAAAAAGCCTCTGCATGTTTCTAATAAGCTCCACGAGCAGAAACGTGCTCAAACTAGGATCAATATTGGAGATGCTTTTGAAAAATGGAGAGAGGTTAGAACACAGAAAGGTTTACAGACCCATGCAGAGCTGGATAAACACTGAAGCTTCAGAGTCCACCACATGGTGACCTGTGTGAGCATCCACTCTGGAGAGGAGGGGGGAGACAGCTCTCTACAATGTTTAGAATTTAGACCGCAGTACCCATTTTAAACACTAGGTGTCAGAGTTACATATTGCACTCTGATCACCTTGATGTTATCTATCTTTGGAGGCTACATTAAAAACTGTATTATCAAACTAGACTTTAACTGGACTTTATGTGTGCGTTGTTTTTTAAAGATCGAAGCGGGCCTCACGCCTCAGCACCGGTTTTACATCCCATCCTCGGCGCTCCAAAGAAGCATGGGAGGAGCTGCATCAGACGAGGTGCTGCTGGTGAGCACTGTGATCGAAAGCATTTACTTTAAGGTCAGTCACCCTGTAACCTCAACTTTGGAGACCTCATGGCGAGACAGGTTTACTTCCTTAGATCCCTGTTAGTACGAATTTTCATGAAATTCATTAATCTTGTAACTTCGTGAAATGTATTATTCAAGTCTGTCTACCACGTGTTAACACTCCTACCTTTAGGTGTCTGAAGCTGTAACCTTATATGAGCGAAGCACCTAAGTAGTAGCAGATCTATGTTTGGATAGGAGCCAAGCATATGTTGTCAGCAACTGTTTGCTAGACAGAGAGTCTACATTTTCTTTTTACCAGAATCCCACTGTGACATCACAAGGAGAGCACATTTGAAACTGAGCATTTTTCTCTGTGTTGTAAGACTTATGCAGACCACAAACAAAGGACTGGATGGGTTTATTTCACATTTTGTTGGTCAGTAGACACTCAGGTTACTCAAATAAATGTTCACAAACACTGAACAAGTGGATTTTTCATGATATGTCCTCTTTAAAGCCGCTTGTTGGCTGGCTTTCGAGCTCTGTGATTGGCCAGTGTAAGAGCCCCAGTTCATTGTCTAGTAATCATCCGGGGATTTCTCACATAAACAAAATTGCATACTATGATTTTGGATCATCCTACACACACTCACTGTGACGCCACGTTTAGTATGAAAAGGATGAAAGTCTGCAGTGAGCCTGCATTGAGATTGTACTGTCACAAGTGGCCTTACAGTGACAGTACAATCCGTTATTTCTTAAATATATGTGTTTGTATAGGTTTAGAACAAACTGACTCAAAAAAGTATTCAACAGCGTTGACTCGCAGACTTTATTAACACCATTGTTTGATGTTTTTTTTATGGACTTTTTATGGGCTGGATGTAGCCCCGGATTTCTGTTTATAAAAATCCCTGATAAATGCAGAGACATGTCTGCTGCTGAGAAGTTTGCAGACCACACTGTTAGTATGTCCACTTCCTAAAGAGCAGTGGTAAAGAAGGACAGGAGCAGCTTTGCAGACAGGTTGGTTTTCCAGAGTTCTGAGGGAGTATAGCCTCTTTGGTGCTATTTACCCTCTGTGTAAGCCATTTTTTAACCAGAGGGGAGGTGATTGTCGATGTGATGGGAATTCTGTGATTTGTGTCCTGAGGAATTTAAAACTCTTTCCACTTCTATGTTTCATGAAAAATCCCCAAAAGGACCCAACAACAAAAGAGAGAGGTTGAGATATAGGGCTTTCACACTTGCAGAAAACTCCTGAAAATCTCCTGATATTTCCAGGAGGAGCTGTAAGTAAGTAAGTAAAAGTTTATTTGTGTAGCACCTTTAAAGAGCAGACCTCACAAAGTGCTTCACAGAAAAACAAAAACAGAGTACAAACAGTCACATAAATGAAATACAGACTGATCAAACAAAGGCGAGTCTGAACAGATGGGTCTTTAGCTGCTTTTTAAAAAGTGTCCACAGAGGTCAAGGCTCTCAGTTCTGGGGGGAAGACAGTTCCAAAGTTTAGGTGCCACATCCTCAAAGGCACAGTCTCCTTTGGTTTTTTAGCCTTGTGCGAGGAACAACCAGCAGACCCTGGTCAGAGGAACCTCAGGGACCTGGTTTTATAAGGCCTCAGCTCAGACTTCACACACAGTTTCTCCTGCCGGGTATTTTTTCCGCAGCAAGTCCGAGTGGGCTGATGTGAGAACTCAGCAGGATATTCTCCGGAAAATTCAGCGCGAGCCAATAGGAAGGGTGGTTCTAAAATAATCTAGATATTTTCTGGAGTGCATGTATGAAAACAGCTTTAGTGACTAAATCAGCTGAGTTGATTTCAAACGTCAACAATATCCACCTGTCACTCAAAGCCACCTCTCCTCGTGACTTTACTTAATTTAAAGGCTTCTTATAAATACGGGTAAGTTATTTGGCTTTAGTTGACGTTGAAATAAGCTAACCTCAGCAGAAATTCATCATGCCCCCTCTGATAGCTCTGGTGTTTGTTTTTTTCATTACAGGTGAGTGAACCAAGAAGAAGTAAGAGCAGAGCAATCATGCCAACCCGCATAGACGGAGATGTCATGGGGGGGTTTGTGTTGGTGGTGAGGGCAGGGAGTCAGTCGGTCACAAACCTCCCACACCCCGTCAGATTAACCTTTGTGCACAACAAACAGGTACAACAAGGACAGCTGATGTGCTGGCATGACACTTTAAACATGTAAAGATCTGCTCTAATGTTGAACGTGTTTCAGGTGAACGCTGGGACGTGTGTGTTCTGGTACGAGTCTGCACACGGGAATGGAACAGGTTCACTTCACATGCCAGACATAAACAATATATTTTCTCTTGGATAAATACCTAAGTTTCATTTTATGATGAACCTGCTGTGTTTGTGTTTTAGTGTATTGGAGCCCAGACGGCTGTGAAACCAACAACACTGGAAGTGAAACAATCTGCAGCTGCAACCACATGAGCTTCTTTGCCGTACTTGTGGTAAATTTGTGGCGCTAAGCGTCTTTGGCAGGTGGCACAGATGTCTTTTCCTGTTTTCCTCCTGATGCAGTTTAACGCCCAGCGCTCACTTTGTTTAAAAAAGCAAATGAGCTAGCACTCCCATTAGCACCCGGGGGAGTATTTGTTTTGAGGTTTAGCTGCAGCTCATGACATCTGCCATTGAACATTTTTATTTCACTTGCCAAAAAAAAAACACGTTTAGACATGTAGATGCAGAGAGAGCTTAACGCACGGCTTCAGTTTGTCCGTGTAGGTTCTCAGTCATCCAGGTAAAGTCAAAGCTTGATCCAAAGGTAACTGGACTAGAAGAAGAGGGATGCAGGGATTTATACATTGGGGGGACAGCTTGAGAGCCAGCTGAGGACAAGATGTTGGAGATGACGAGGTGCCCATCCTGGCCAGGGAAGACCGTTGGTTTGGAAGGGGGTGTTAAAGAAGTCATCCATGTAAAGGTGGACAAACCATCTCTTGACCGAGGTGGTGGTCTGAGACACCATCTTTCACCAACCTACAGTGCTGTTTTGAATTCTCCCTCAAAACTAAAGCCCCAGTCCCACCGTGGAACATGTGACCCCGACGACCCACAGACGACGGATGAAGGCTTTATATGCGATTTTTCACACTTAAATGTAGAAATCAAGTATATCCTCTGAAAATAACTCTGTGAGTCATGACTGTCTACAATGGGTGTAACACCCGAGTCCCACTGTCTGTGATGTTTTCAGAGTTTTCAGAGTCCTATCTTCACTTTGTTTACATCGCCGGGACGGCCGGCCGGCTCCTCCCCTCTCGTATAAAAGTTGTTTAATTGAGGGACTAGAGAAAAGAAGAATAACATACTGTACTCACTGCTTAACTGTGTTTCTAGATCACGCTCATTTCAGGTAAATTTACATGCAGTGTGAAGATACCAGCATAATAAAGATCACTAGCATTAGCATGCTAATACAACAATGCAAGTTGTTTTGGTTTCATGCTGGTGCTCAAGGGCGACATCTGCTCGAAACGTTTTCAAGAGCTTCAAACGAGTCCAGTCGCCTTTGGATCAAGCTTTGAACAACTTAAATTTAGTCACAGATTCATCACACACTTGAAAGAGTTTTCTGAGTTGGAATAAAAATCTGTATTTATTGATACAACAATCTAACAACATTTGAATCCCTTTGGATGATATGTATGTATCGAAACATAATCCAAAGAATCATTTATTATATAATGAGATGAAAGCCGTGATCAGCACGCCTGCTTATTGTCGTCTCTGTGATTTTTACACTTAAACATTGTGTTAAGTTGAACTTTGATCGTATGTTTCTCTGCTTCAGAAACCTGAACTCTCTGTGGATAAACGTCGCGCTGATAACTTGAGCTACATCACCTACGTGGGATCAGCTCTGTCCGTCTTCTTCACCACCATCAGTCTGATCATCTACATTTGTCAACAGTGAGTGTTTGGATTCACTTCATATTCACAGTTTTCTGAGGTGAATTAGACCTTTTGGAAGCCAAATGCAGCACACTAAAAACCGGACTTTCACTTAATGCTCTTTACGATTATGTTGTTGACTTGATACAGAGTCACACAGGTCAGTATCAGTTCAGTTCAAGCTTGAGGCTCAAAGCCGATAAAAGAGCTCTGGCTGCTCTGATCTGATCCAGAAACAGACAAAATAAAAAAAGGGTCTATCATTTAATCACATGGGTTAGCTGGTTATCATAGATCCTGTCCCATCCTGTCGGCGTGTCTGGAGGTTTTAATAATGAGAGGACCAGGGGCACAATGAGAGGAGAGAAGGTAAATGAGCCGGTCAGAGTTCAGTGTGTTTAAAGGCCCAGACGTCGTCCTAGTTTTTGCAGTGTGTCCGGCTCCGTCGCTACCCGACCCGTTTTTTTTTTTACAAATCGCTGTAAGCTTCATTCTACACCTTCAAAAGAGAGCCCAAGGTGTTTCTTCCTGCACAAGTCCAACCACAAGATCAATTCTTAATATAAAGCCTGAGGTTTTAACACTGTTAATTTCTCACGCTGACTTAGTTTGACCGATGTGGCCGCAGCCCCCTTAAACTGCAATGTTTTGTGAGGACACAGCATGTTATGTTCGCACACTACTAATGAACTACTAATGAAAGAAAGCATGAATAGATCACACGGCCGCAACACAAAAAAACATCTCAGGCTTTCTAAAGTGACCTTTGCATGAGAACTTGTGTTCGCAAACTCTATTTAAGGTTCGAGTGTGAAACAGGAAAGAAAAATTGAACTTTATGTCAGTACAAATTGAATTAAGAGTACTTTTCTTGACCCCAACGTGACGAGAAAGCCAGACCGTAAAACTGTGTTCTGATGTGGAAACACCTTGAAGGAAGACTGTGCGACATTTTAGACATTAATATATCAGCTATACATCCTGTGTAAATGTGTCTCTGAGTCCTGACTGTCTACAATGAGGGAGAAGCTCGAGTCCCGCTGGCTGTGTTGTTGTCAGAGCCGTGTTTACATGGACGGGACGGCCGGCTCCTCCCCTTGTGTATAAAAGCTGTTTTAGTCAAGAACTAGAGAGAAGAAGAAGAACATACTCACTGATTATTTGGATGTTAGTAAGAGTTTTTAGATCACGCTCATTCTGTGTCAGTTTACATGAAATGTGAAGCTACGAGCTAACTGAAGAGCGCTAACATTAGCATGCTAACACAACAAAGTGAAGCTACGAGCTAACTAAAGAGCGCTAACATTAGCATGCTAACACAACAAAGTGAAGCTACGAGCTAACTAAAGAGCGCTAACATTAGCATGCTAACACAACAACGCAGGACACAGGTGATTGCAGCTCGAGCAAAGGACAAGTTTGTCCCCTGCTTGCTCTTAATGGTTTTTAATTATGGTGCATTCTAATTGATAACTCCTTTGGCCGAACGTGAGTGGAGGTGCTTCAGTATGGAGGAGGTGTGGCCAAACAGCAGTTTGTTTTGGTTTTTATGCTGGGGCTCAAAGGCGACATCTACTGGATCAAAAAGTCACACATTCTTCCTACAATGACTCAGGTTTATATACACAGTATATTATATAGATCTTTTTTAAAAGATTATTTTAAGGTTTGCAGTTCAAGGTTACAATAGTTTGATTTTTCATTATTTTGTTTTGACTTTCGATTTTCGTTTAGTTTATATTTTGTGAAAATGTTTCCTTTTTATTAATTTGAGTTTTTTGTGATATTGGATGCATGTCTCTGTACACGACTGTTCAGATGCAGCCCTTTATCTGCTCAGTGATCATGATAAACTGTTTCCTCCTCTCCAGGCGCCGGCACCCTGAGAAGGCCATCAGTGTGCACATGCAGCTAACGGGAGCGCTGCTCTGCCTCCACCTCAGCTTCCTGCTGTGTTGCTTCTGGGTGTGGCAGCTGAAGGGCGAGAAGGAGGAGGAGGAGGGCTGGGTCTGTGGTGGTCTGGGTTTGTTTTTACACTGGTCCCTGCTGGCCACCTTCACCTGGACCGCTCTGGAAGGATTCCACCTGTACCTCCTGCTGGTCCGAGTGTTTAACATCTACGTCAGGAGATACCTGCTCAAACTCAGTGTGGTGGGATGGGGTGAGTGAAGAGTATGATGACGTTTATTTGAATGGTTTAAGAAGAATTAAATTAATCTGTTTAATGTTGAATGAATGAATTAACTGATGAATTTAGACAAAAATCAAAGAAATAAAAAAAAACATCCTTTTGATACCACATGGGTCAGATTGAGAAAACAAGACGAGACACAAAGAAACTGTTGTTTATTACAGGTGTCTTCATGAGCTTGTGTTTTGTCTTTTTTTCATGTTTTCTCACCTTGTGGAAAAGTTTGGTTTTGTTATTTGTCTTTAATCCAAACTTTTGAATCCACTTGAAGAAATTGTCCCAGAGCAGTTGAAAAATATCGTTCTCATTCGACATCACTCACACAGGAGGAAGTAGAGGGTGTGTATGGGCAGAGGCGCTGCTTGTCAACAGGCCACTTAGGGGCCCCCCGAGGGCTGACGTACTTTAAACCACAGCAGGAGCTCAAAAATGTGCAAATTTTGCAAAGACAGTAGGAAACCTCCCTAATGGGTCCCCATCTGACAGCGCTCACTCTCATTGCCCTGCTTAGCGTCTCATGTCTTTCTCCTGTGAAATCCAAAGTCCGTCAGTGAAAATAACTGAATCCACTGTATCCACTGTAGTGATCAGTTTGCGTGAACATGTCGACTCCTCCACAGCTGTCACGTCATGTTGAAGTAACTTGAGTTTCTTGTCTTCATGCAGGACTTCCTACACTGACTGCAGTGGTTTGTGGGATTTCCGGCGTCTATGGTAAATACAAAGTGGAGCTGACGGGTGAAAACAATCTTAACTCAACAGCAGCCATGTAAGAAATCAAGAGTTTGAATCTGTGCTCTGTTTCATGTCCAACTCAGCGGTTATTCAAACGTTCTTGGACTTTGTTGTTTTTTTGTTGCTAACCTGCAGATGCTGGATTAGCAGTGATTTCAAGCAGCGGCTTGTGGTCAGCTACATCACCACCGTGGCTCTCCCGTGTCTGGTGATCCTGTGTAACTCCTGCATGCTGGGGCTGGTGGTGTTCAAGATGTGGGGCCTGAGGAGGGGCGGTGAGAGGCAGAAGATGGACAGAGAGAAGGGATCCAGGTTGTGGAAGGACTGTGCCACGGTGATCGGGCTCAGCTGGGTGCTGGGTCTACCGTGGGGGTTAGCGAGCACCACCTACGTCTCCCTGCCGGGGATCTACGTGTTCACCATACTCAACTCCCTGCAGGGTCAGTGTGATGATCTTCATACAAGAAGTCTGCACTCCACCTTCACCCTTTTCTGAGAGAATTAAAACTCTTTTTTTTTTATCTCCTCAGGTGTTTTTGTGTTCCTGTGGTCTGTCGCTTTGACCTGCAAGTCTCGATCGGACATCTCCTCATCCAGAGACCCCTCCTCCTCCCAGAAAATGATGACAACAAGTTTTAATAACTGATTCTTCATTTTCATCTTCATGTATTATCCATTGCCTATATTAGGTGTTTACTGGAACCATAATAACTTAATTAGTCTGTGCTTTAAATAAAATCATTATAAACAATAAAAACCTTGGATTGATTGACTACTTCTAGAGTTATGTTCATGATCACTGAGGTAGTTCTTCTTGGAGCCAAGGAGGAGTCAGCACCACAGACTGTAAACATGAATGGACAAAGCCTAAGTGACATCACCCGTTTGTTCCCGCAGCGCCTTTGGAGTCCCATTGGTGGCGGTCTCCAGGCTGGAAATCCTCTCACCCTAACTTCCAGGAAACCTAACGACAGTGTCATGATTTGGTCTTGCTTAGTTTTGTGTTTTGAGTAATTCTTTATCTTGTTTTAGGTCTCATTCTTCCCTGGTGTTGCTTGTTTCCTTTGTGTGTTTTTATCTTATTTTTTCCAAGTTTAGTCTTTAGTGTTTCCTGATTTTATTTTGTAAAGTTTCTCTGTAAATTCTCGAGTTCTCTGTGTCTTTAGTGTTTCCTGATTTATATTGTAGTTTTTGTCCCCAGTGTTCACACTCTATAGCGGGGTGGCAAAAGTGCCTACACAATCGGACGCAGCTGATTTGGGTTTCCAGGGACTTTAACTACATGTCCTTTTAGTAATCCATTACCAGCCTTATCATATGGATCAGAGAGATGTGAGAACATGTACAGCTTTAAGGCCCTGACACATCAAGGAGATCGTCGCCCGTCGCTCCTAGTTCCTGCAGGAACTATGAACTATTTATGTTCCCAGAACCCCGTTTAGTGGAACCTTTTTAGCTCCTGCTTCAGAGTAGGTACCATGGTGGCATGGTACCATGAAGACAGAAAAAAGTCCCCATGTTGTGTAGTTGTCAGGCAACCTCCCGTCTCGAAAAATGAAGCCAATGCGGAAGTGCAAAATCCTGCAGATTCATCGAGTGTCCACTAGAGGCCTGGCTCCAGGAACACCGGAAGTCACAAACACATGACTGGCAAAAAAACTGTTTTTACAGCATCAATAAACATGTTTACAGACTGGTACAAAAAACAAAATAGGTCTGATTAGTTATTGTCATCACTGACACACACCGTATGGGGGGTTCATTTTATTTAAACGGCTCTGTTTTGATTTTGAAAACGATACATGTTATCCATAGTTAGGCGTGTAGCTGACATGATTAACAGCTCTAGCTCTCAGCCTGTCGTTAGGTTGACTGAAAGTTAGACTGAGACAGCATTTCCAGCATGGCGGCTGCTGCTGATGAGCCTCCAGACCCCCCTGCAGGAACAGATGGATGACGTCACTCAGGCTTCAGACCACCTACTGTAGGTGTTTTCGGACCAAACAGTTCTGGGTGCTGTTTGTGAGAGTAATTTGATGGTGAGCAAAAGGCTCATAAAATTACACTAACACTATTAGTACAACAAAGTAATGATACAATCAGACAGGAAGGAAAATTCTACGTTTAATGAATAATACAAAACTCAACTCTCTCTCTCTCTCTCTGATGTCGGACTCTAGCCACTGTCCTGTCTCTCTAATAATCGTACAAAAAACCCAGAAATTATCTTTAAAAAAAGTGACTGTCCTCTTTTAATGAGTGTGAGCTGCTTACACATGATTATTATTTCTAACAGTTTGTATTCAGATGAAGCAGCTCCTTAATTCTGCTCATATTTCAGTGAGAGCTGATGTCTCTGTAGGTCTGTGTGCACAAGTTTATAAATAATTTGAGGTCGACTTTGAGGAAGTCAAGGGGCCATATTTTGCCCGCATGCTGCCAGTTGAATTTCTCAGAAATCGTGGGGCAGCTCCGGCATGTTTGTATATATATTAGTATCACGACACTGAATTGACTCAGTACTGGTTTGATGATTAATAGACCACAGACAGGAAGTCATGGTAACATTTAGTTTTAATATATTTACAATGATAAAGTTAAAAAAAAGAAAAGAAAAGTATCAAATTTCAGTTCACTGTGAGTTATAAATGTTGTTGTTGTTTGCAATTGTTATGAGGACATGATTGCCACCTGTGAACGACCCAAAAACCGTTTGGACAACCGTTTCATTCGGATGAACGTGAAGTCCTCTCAGGAGGTGAGAACGTATTCTTCTCCAGCTGTCTGGTAAAATACACTGCAGGTTTATATAACATGCACAAAAAAATGAGGAAAGTAGTCGTCTTCATCGTACATACACACACACACACACACACACACACACACACACACACACACACACACACAAACACAAACACATTGTCATCTGTCTTGCTGATCAGCTCTTGCAAGGTTTCTTTTGTTTACACACTCTGTAAAGACCAGTAGCCTCCAGGGTGGTCCCTATAAATAGAGAAGAAAAGACTAACAATGTGCTGCTATCGGCTCAAGGGGGGGGGTCACATGACCTGCATAGGAGGCGGACTCTGGACTCTTTTCCTCATTAAAGGACTCACATCCCCCCCAAACTGTTTCTTTAGTGACAGCACAAGAACCTGTTTGTTAGAGGAAACACTTCCACCCAGTCCACCTGGCATTTTTAAGTCCTCCTCACTCGGGGTAAGTTCAGGTTTTTCTCTGATTTAATCACAACTTTATGGAAATGTTATAGAATTGTTTTTGTTCACTGGAAGAGAGAGAAAAAAGAAATAGAGAAGGATGTTAGAATTAAAGCTCCTGTGAGCAGTTTTTAGCCGGTTATAAAGCAGACTCAAACCAATTCTGATGCCTCTGTGTGAAAAGCCAACAAAACCGTCAGAGAAGGACTGATTATTTCTACATTGTATTTCTGATGTTTTAAATGCTTGTAACCATTGCCACAGGGACGATGTCAGGTAGCATGAGTTGCAGTTTTCTCACAGGAGCTTTAACGTAAAGGGCTTTCACACTTTCAGAAAACTCCTGAAAAACTCGGGATAGCGCGATGGCAGTCCTCATCTAGATATTTTCAGAAGTGCAGATGTGAAAGTGGCTGTAGTGTGGTATGTTCACCGTATGCACTATTAACTAGCTGCTTATTAGCGTTCTAATTAGTGCTGCAATTACAATAAAACCATAAAAACAATAGCACTAGTCAGACAGGTCAAATCAGGCAGAGGCAGTCGTTTTTAGGGAAAAGGTTTTAAGGGGAAGGGAAAGGCTCTTTTCCCTAAAGTGGAAAGTTTTCAGGTCCTTTTTAAAGGAGTTCACTGTCTGTGGGGCCCTCAGATTAGTAGGAGGCTCTGCCCCCCATAGAGCAGAGCTTAGTCCTGGGGGTTGGAGGCAGTTGGTGGCGGCAGATCGGAGGTGTCTTGTTTGGGTTTGTGGGACGAGCAGTTCTTTAAGGTATGGAGGGGCATTGCCCTGCATGCATTAATGTGTTGCACACTTTGTACACAAAGGAACTTCCAAGCATGCATGAGTTTTATAATTATTATTTTACTTAGTTCTCTGAAATACAGAAACACAAGCACATCAATTCAGCATGGATGCATATTACCGGACATCTGGGTAGACGTAATTAGGAATGGCACCAAAGACCCCTATGCTGCCCCAAAACTGCCTGTGTGAGAATGAGGGGTGCCTAGTGTCCATAAACATGCCTGACATGTACCCTACAGATGGGTAAATAATGAGATTTTATATTCAAGCCTGAGAGAGACGGGAAGCTAGTAGCATACTGGCTGCCTATTAGTCATTATTTAGCGCTTATTAGCACCTTATTCTACACAATTAGTCTTTAGCTAATAGGTCATTAACTAAGAGTTTGCCCTCTTAATAGCTGCTAATTGAAAGTAAGTTAGGAAGTTGTTGAACATAAATATGATCTTATGATGCTTGCGTAGAGTGGCCCTTATAAGGTAGTAGTTCTTCTTCATTAAAGTCTTTACATGTGATTTTTCACACTTGAATATAATATAAATCAAGTATATCCTCTGAAAATAACTCTGTGAGTCATGACTGTCTACAATGGGTGTAACACCCGAGTCCCACTGTCTGTGATGTTTTCAGAGTTTTCAGAGTCCTATCTTCACTTTGTTTACATCGCCGGGACGGCCGGCTGACTCCTCCCCTCTCGTATAAAAGTTGTTTAATTGAGGGACTAGAGAAAAGAAGAATAACATACTGTACTCACTGCTTAACTGTGTTTCTAGATCACGCTCATTTCAGGTAAATCTACATGCAGTGTGAAGATACCAGCAGAATAAAGATCACTAGCATTAGCATGCTAACACAACAATGCAGCGCGAGTTGTTTTGGTTTCATGCTAGTGCTCAAGGGCGACATCTGCTGGATCAAAAAATACATATAAACGCATATAAAGCCTTTAATAACTCAATAATTACTGACCAACAGGGTACCCCGTGCACCGCTAACCGACGTCCTCAGGTGCTGCTTGGTTGCAGGAACACACCATGAAAAAATAAATAAACCGAGGCAAACTAAAAACGACTTTACTGTCACTTAATTGACGAGTCTCACCTGAAGCTTCCTCAGGTTCGCCCAGCTTTATAACATGGGCATACACAGGTGTGTTAAATGCATATGGTCACATGACCAATCATGCTTCTTATTTAATGTCTTGTTTTCTTTTCTCAGAGTGTTCAACATGTCAGCTGCCAGCTGTCTGCTGTCCGAAGCCCACATCCTGTGCTCCATCTGTCTGGACGTGTTCAACCGTCCTGTCACCATACCATGTGGTCACAACTTCTGCAAGTGCTGCATCACCGAAGACTGGAAGATCAACAGGAAGTGCAAGTGTCCCGTTTGTAAAAAGATTTTCGACTTGATACCTGAGCTCCATGTCAAGACCTTCATATCTGAGATGGCCATTCAGTTCAAGCAGGAGGCGGTAAAGAAAGCCTTGGAGATCACTCAGCCTGGAGAGGTTCCCTGTGACGTCTGCACCGGAGTCAGACTGAGAGCCCTGAAGTCCTGCCCGGTGTGTCTGGCCTCATACTGTGAGATTCACCTGGAGCGGCATCAGACAGTGTCAAGATTGACAAGACATAAGCTCATCGAGCTGCTTCATAACCTTGAGGACAAGATCTGCACAAAGCATGACGAACTGATGGAGCTGTACTGCAAGGACGACCAGATGTGTGTGTGTCAGTTTTGTGCAGAAACAGACCACGAGTCCCACGACGTCGTTCCTCTGGCGGAAGAGAGCAAAGGAAGGAAGACTGAGCTCAGGGAGACGCAGGCAGAGTTTCAGCAGATGGTGCAGCAGCGAGAGTTTAAGATCAGAGAGCTCCAACAGTCGGCTTCCCTCAGCAGGGAAGCTGCAGACAGAGAGATGGCAGATGGCGTGCAGGTCTTCACCGCTCTGACGCAGTTTGTGGAGACGGGTCTGAGCGAGCTAACCAAACAGATCAGACAGAAGCAGAAGACCACGGCGAAACAAGCCGAGGACTACATCAAAGAGCTGAATCTGGAGACCTCCGAGGTGAGGAAGAGGAACGCTGAGGTGGAGCAGCTCTCGCGCTCCGATGACCACCACAGACTCCTCCAAACGTTTTCATCCCTGAAGTCCTCCCTGCCCTCCAAGAACTGGACTGAAATCAGCCTCCGTCAACCTTCGTATGAGGGGACTATAGCAAGAGCCGTGGCCAAACTTAAAGAAACCCTCAGCAAAGGGGTGGAGAAGCTTCTTGAAGGCGAGCTGCAGAGGGTGCAGCGGTATGCGGTGGATGTAACTCTGGATCCGGACACGGCGCATCCCAAACTCCTTCTGTCTGACGATGGAAAACAAGTCAATCACAGCGACGAGGCGAGGAACCTCCCAGACAATCCGGAGAGATTTTCATTTTGTGTGATCGTGTTGGGGAAGCAGAGTTTGTCCGCTGGGAGGTTCTACTACGAGGTGGAGGTCAGAGGGAAAACCAAGTGGGATTTAGGAGTCATGAGCGTGTCCGCCAACAGGAAGGGACAGATCACGTCGTGCCCGGAAGCCGGGTACTGGACTCTGCAGCTGAGGAACGGAAACGAGTACGTGGCTCTGACTGACCCTGACGTCCTCCTCTCGGTGAGGGCTCAGCCTCAGAAGGTGGGCGTGTTTGTCGATTATGACGAGGGTCTGGTCTCCTTTTACAACGTTGATGCTAAAGATATGATCTACTCCTTCACTGGCTGCTCTTTCACAGAGGATCTCTGCCCATTCTTCAGTCCCTGTTTTAACGACAGGGGTGACAACTCTGCACCGCTGAGGATCTCTGTTGTGCAAAAAACCTAAATATCTCATTTTATAATACTCATCATGAATGTGCAGTATATTTATTATTCTTTTATTGTTATTTCACAAACGATGAAATGATAACTAACCCTTTGTCAAGCCCCTCCCTCCTTAGTTACTGTTACTAGGTTGGACAAAATCTCTTGGTCGCTTGGCTCCTTCCCATTTGACACAATTGAAAATGTTCCATGATTTCACAAACTTATTTAAATTGAATTGATTCAAAACATGTCCTCAGTGAAATAAATACATCAGAGATACAGTAGGGTGTCTGAGGAGAACTCTAAATCTCTAAAACTTTTTATATGATCCGTGTCTGATGCTAGTGAGGTCGGCTAACATTCCACCAGTGGATGCTAGCCACCCCGCCTCTATACTGACTCACCTCTGGACTCCATCAGCGACAGCGTTCCATTGCTGGAACCAGGGGTTTGATAGATCCTCTTAATGTTGCCAACAGGGTCGTCAATACGCAGCTGAGAGTTATGTGCACAGTGACATCACAGCGCTAAATGCTACAGATGCATGTAAAAAAGAGAAACGTCATAATGAGTCTCTGAAAATGACGGTCTGCAGAGCTGTCGCCGGGCAGAACTGCTCAGGTGAAGAAAACTACACTATTAATTATCACAGATTGTAATTATCACCTGCTGTATTTTCAAATATCTGTCATATAACCATAAACAACATCCCTTGGGTTTAGGGAACGGGATGAAGAAATGTCTCGGATCACGATGTGGACATTTAGAGTCACTCTCGCAGACACCCTGAGCAACTTTTCACCGTGTTAAAGGTCAAACCTTCATCATGACGGCACTGACCCGGGCGCCTTGGCCCGAGCTAACGTTTGTCCAAGCAGAAAGCAGTTTTTTATTATTCCTAAAGCTATTTATGACTTTGTCAGCAGTTCATTGTTGGTTTGTTTACAATCTATAAACATGATTTGGATGCAACAGATGTTTCTTACTCTTTGTAAATGGTAATTAAAAGCTGTAAACGGTAACACCACTTTGACAACGTTCCTGCTTTGTCTGAATTTCTTTTTAATAAATTGGAAAGGAGGAAAAAAGTAACTCATGACGGATACATTACTCAGACTCTCTTCATATGAATTGGATGTATTGCATGTTCATCATTTATGCCAGAAGCCTTTTAAATTCAAGAACCGATGTCACGGGTGTGGAAAATCAGGAACTGGTCCCAAGTGTAGAATGAAAAATAAAACTATTTATTGAAAGAAAAAGGCAAAAACTAAAACTTTTTATCAAAATGTCCAAACTGAGAAAATCAACAAAACAAACGATAACCACTGAGAAACACTGACACTCCAACGTACGACAAACAACCCTGGCATCTTACAACAGCTTACAAACCGAGTGAAGGAACACAGAGACTAAATAGACACAGGGGTAATCAAACACAGGTGAGACTAACAAAACACAGGTGAAGACAATCAGGGCGATCAACACAGAGGCAGGATTAAACACAAGAAGTCAGAGACCACAGGAACACAAAAAAACCTGAGAAGATAAAAAAAAAAAGGGTTTTAATTCACTCAGAAAAGGGTGAAGGTGGAGTGCAGACTTCCTGTTTGAAGATCATCACACTGACCCTGCAGGGAGTTGAGTATGGTGAACACGTAGATCCCCGGCAGGGAGACGTAGGTGGTGCTCGCTAACCCCCACTGTAGACCCAGCACCCAGCAGAGCCCGATCACCGTGGCACAGTCCTTCCACAACCTGGAGCCCTTCTCTCTGTCCATCTTCTGCCTCTCACTGCCCCGCCTCAGGCCCCTCCTCAGGCCCCTCCTCAGGCCCCTCCTCAGGCCCCACATCTTGAACACCACCAGCCCCAGCATGCAGGAGTTACACAGGATCACCAGACACGGGAGAGCCACAGTGGTGATGTAGCTGACCACAAGCCGCTGCTTGAAATCACTGCTAATCCAGCATCTGCAGGTTAGTGTAACAGAGTTAAAATGCACTTTATTTTTGAGTACAGTTTTACAATTTATACTTATACTTGTATTTGTGAATTTTATCTTAACGAGTTATGTATATTTACTGTTATTTTATCAAATTTATGTTTCCTTTGAGAATGACCTTTTTGGCACTTTGCAGCTTCTGTACCTCCTGGGTTACCGTAGCTCCTTCCGTCTGTCCCTCACAGTTAGTGATGTGAAAAGCAGTTCTTTTCAGTGTACTGAATCAGTAGAATCAGTTCAGTGAAGTGATTCGTTCAAAAGATTCGTTCACTGAATCGTTCAGTACTTCTCTGTAGCTCTGTCTGTGAATCAGAATTTAATAAGCTGAAACACGGCCGAACGTTTAGTTCTGCTCGCGATCGTACTGAGAACAGCCGGTGGTGAATAATAAACCAATGAGCTGAGAATTTAGTTGGATGAAGCTCCAGTTTGCAAACTGAAAGCTGCTAAAACAATCACATTTATTTTCCCCGACCGTTCTGTTCAGTACGTTCAGAACACAAATCACTCACTGACTGACTGACTGAGAGGAAGAGAGTGACTCGGAGGCGGAGCTCAGAGCACATTTGAAACGAAGCATTATAGGAGGAAAATAGGAAAAGATGTCTGTGCTGCCCGCCATACAACAAAGGGCCCAATGCCACAAATTTACCACAAGTACAGCAAAGAAGCTCATGTGGTTGCAGCTGCAGATTGTTTCACTCCCAGTGTTGTTGGTTTCACAGCCGTCTGGGCTCCAATACACTAAAACACAAACACAGCAGGTTCATCATAAAATGAAACTTAGGTATTTATCCAAGAGAAAATATATTGTTTATGTCTGGCATGTGAAGTGAACCTGTTCCATTCCCGTGTGCAGACTCGTACCAGAACACACACGTCCCAGCGTCCACCTGAAACACGTTCAACATTAGAGCAGATCTTTACATGTTTAAAGTGTCATGCCAGCACATCAGCTGTCCTTGTTGTACCTGTTTGTTGTGCACAAAGGTTAATCTGACGGGGTGTGGGAGGTTTGTGACCGACTGACTCCCTGCCCTCACCACCAACACAAACCCCCCCATGACATCTCCGTCTATGCGGGTTGGCATGATTGCTCTGCTCTTACTTCTTCTTGGTTCACTCACCTGTAATGAAAAAAACAAACACCAGAGCTATCAGAGGGGGCATGATGAATTTCTGCTGAGGTTATCTTATTTTAACGTCAACTTAAGCCAAATAACTTACCCGTATTTATAAGAAGCCTTTAAATTAAGTAAAGTCACGAGGAGAGGTGGCTTTGAGTGACAGGTGGATATTGTTGACGTTTGAAATCAACTCAGCTGATTTAGTCACTAAAGCTGTTTTCACACATGCACTCCTGAAAATATCTAGATTATTTTAGAAGGACTCCTCCAAATATTCTCCTGACCTGGCTGTTCACATTTGCTCCTCACAGCTGGAGACGTGTTGTAAAAAAAAAATTAAAAAAAAAGACGAGGAAGTGATGGACGGAGCAACAGTGCGCAAATTTCCCCGCTCTGACCGATGGCGGGCTGTTGCCGTATTGCCATTAAGCGCTCCCTGAGGACTGTGACGTCATAAGCCCCCGTTCAGAGACGTGCTGATATGTGAACAGGTGGTTTGTTTCCGTTATCGTTGGACTTTTCTGGAGTGGTGCGTGAGTTTTATTGTCTTCAGTTATGTAGGATATAACCTTTAAGTTGTTTATATTTATCTTAAAAAGTCATTATTTGTAGACTTGTTCATCAATTAGTAACCTATACTAACAGTTACACAGACATGTTGTGTGTATATTTCAGCAGTGTTACCGTGCATTACTGTTTTCAATGTTCAATTGTGTTAATTAGGCGCCATATTTGATAACACGTGCTGTATTCCATGTCGTAGGGAGACCTCTGCTGGACATTTTGCAGAAGTGTTTTAATCCTGTATAAATGCCTGGACTCTTCAGTTATATTTTAAGTTATCTGTTGATAAGAAGGAGCATGTCATTGGTAACATAATTTCTTTGTTTGTGTCCCCTTTAGAAAAACCTCGCTCATACACTCGCAGAGACTAAGCTGCTTGGAATGTATGTGAATACAGAACGAAGTTGTTAATTATGCATGATTGTCTAGCTTGGTCATTTGTTAAGAACAGGTTAGTTCATTCATTACTTGTATTCTTCAGAAATATTTCAGCGACAAAGACGCCGTCTATGTTATATAAGAATTGATCTCCAAGTTTAGATAGACATGACCACTCTACCAGACATGCTACTATACATTACCAAAGACAAATGCAATCAAGCGAACAGTCTTGTACCGAGCCATGCATGAATGGAATTCCCCTCCTAGACATATCACTCAAGAAAAGTTAGATTTAAACTATTATTAAAACAGCACCTCATGATAAGGTGTATTGAATAAACAGTAGAATATGGTTATGAGATGATAAGATAGGATAATACTTTATTGATCCCCAGAGGGGAAATTCGGGCGTTACAGCAGCACAGACAAGTAAGCTCAAAAATACACATTAAACAGAATAGATAAGATAAATAAAAATAAAAACAGGGGGTATATACAAGTACAAAATGAATGATGAAGTTAACTGGGGGGAATTGAGACAGTATTTGCAGAGAATGACAAGATAAAGTAACAAGTGATTAAAGTGACTTGGTATGATAAATAGCAGCAAGTAATGTAAACAGCAGAGAAGAGAGGCAGTGTTGTACCACAGTAATGAGTGCAGTTATATAATGTAGTATAATATAGTGCAATATAATTAAATGTTATATAATATAGGCTTGTATACATGTGCAGTGGGTACGGAAAGTATTCAGACCCCTTTACATTTTTCACTCTGTTTCATTGCAGCCATTTGCTAAAATCAAAAAAGTTCATTTTATTTCTCATTAATGTACACTCAGCACCCCATCTTGACAGAAAAAAAACAGAAATGTAGAAATTTATTAAAAAAGAAAAACTGAAATATCACATGGTCATAAGTATTCAGACCCTTTGCTCAGTATTGAGTAGAAGCACCCTTTTGAGCTAGTACAGCCATGAGTCTTCTTGGGAATGATGCAACAAGTTTTTCACACCTGGATTTGGGGATCCTCTGCCATTCTTCCTTGCAGATCCTCTCCAGTTCTGTCAGGTTGGATGATGAACGTTGGTGGACAGCCATTTTCAGGTCTCTCCAGAGATGCTCAATTGGTTTAGGTCAGGGCTCTGGCTGGGCCAGTCAAGAATGGTCACAGAGTTGTTCCGAAGCCACTCCTTTGTTTTTTTAGCCGTGTGCTTAGGGTCATTGTCTTGTTGGAAGGTGAACCTTCGGCCCAGTCTGAGGTCCTGAGCACTCTGGAAGAGGTTTTCTTCCAGGATATCTCTGTACTTGGCCGCATTCATCTTTCCTTCAATTGCAAACAGTCGTCCTGTCCCTGCAGCTGAAAAACATGATTTTTTTTAGCATGATGCTGCCACCACCATGTTTCACTGTTGGGATTGTATTGGGCAGGTGATGAGCAGTGCCTGGTTTTCTCCACACATACCGCTTAGAATTAAAGCCAAAAAGTTCAATCTTGGTCTCATCAGACCAGAGAATCTTCTTTCTCATAGTCTGGGAGTCCTTCATGTGTTTTTTGGCAAACTCTATGCAGGCTTTCATATGTCTTGCACTGAGGAGAGGCTTCTGTCGGGCCACTCTGCCATAAAGCCCCGACTGGTGGAGGGCTGCAGTGATAGTTGACTTTGTGGAACTTTCTCCCATCTCCCTACTGCATCTCTGGAGCTCAGCCATAGTGATCTTTGGGTTCTTCTTTACCTCTCTCACCAAGGCTCTTCTCCCACGATTGCTCAGTTTGGCTGGACAGCCAGGTCTAGGAAGAGTTCTGGTCGTCCCAAACTTCTTCCATTTAAGGATTGTGGAGGCCACTGTGCTCTTAGGAACCTTGAGTGCTGCAGAAATTCTTTTGTAACCTTGGCCAGATCTGTGCCTTGCCAAAATTCTGTCTCTGAGCTCCTTGGGCAGTTCCTTCGACCTCATGATTCTCATTTGCTCTGACATGCACTGTGAGCTGTAAGGTCTTATATAGACAGGTGTGTGCCTTTCCTAATCAAGTCCAATCAGTTTAATTAAACACAGCTGGACTCCAATGAAGGAGCAGAACCATCTCAAGGAGGATCAGAAGAAATGTACAGCATGTGAGTTAAATGAGTGTCACAGCAAAGGGTCTGAATACTTATGACCATGTGATATTTCAGTTTTTCTTTTTTAATAAATTTGCAAAAATTTCTACATTTCTGTTTTTTTTTCTGTCAAGATGGGGTGCTGAGTGTACATTAATGAGAAATAAAATGAACTTTTTTGATTTTAGCAAATGGCTGCAATGAAACAAAGAGTGAAAAATGTAAAGGGGTCTGAATACTTTCCGTACCCACTGTGTATATATATATATATATATATATATATATTGATGCTAAATAATAATAATACAATGTTAGTAATGATAATAATGAAGCAGGTCATGTGGGTAGTGTTTTATGGGGGTGAAGTTTTGTGTCAGGATGGACTGTTATTGTTGTCATAGGCTGCTGTTGTACAGTCTGATGGCAGTGGGCACAAAGGGGCGCCTGAAGCGCTCTGTTTTGCACCTGGGGGGGATGAGGCGTTGGCTGAAGGAGCTGCCCATCTGCCACAGCTCACCATGTAGAGGGTGAGAGGAGTTATCCAGGATGGATAAGATTTTGTCCTTCATCCTCCTCTCACCCACTGTCTCCAAACTGTCCAGATCAAGACCCACTACAGAGCGGGCCTTCCTCATAAATATGTACATATGAAGAACATGGTGTGCATATATGCATTTGTATGTATGTTTGCACATTTATATGTATGTTTATGTATTATATATGTGTGTACGAGTGTGTACGTATGCAGGTATGTATTATGTGTGTACATATGTATCATTATTGGAAAATGTTGGGACAATGAAGTGATGCGGACTATTTCACATTTTCAAAGGAGCTTGTGTGTGTGTGAATGTGTGTGTCTGTTGTAGTCCTGTCCTGTTTATGATTAATGACCCCTGTCATTCAGATTTCATTTTCTCATTATCCTGGATTTCAGTCATTTTTTAAAACCAGGGTTCCCAAAGCTAAACATTCATAATCTAACCCCCTTATCTATTAAAGGGGGATCTAAGGAAGTAAACCTGTCTCGCCATGAGGTCTCCAAAGTTGAGGTTACAGGGTGACTGACCTTAAAGTAAATGCTTTCGATCACAGTGGTCACCAGCAGCACCTCGTCTGACGCAGCTCCTCCCATGCTTCTTTGGAGCGCCGAGGATGGGATGTAAAACCGGTGCTGAGGCGTGAGGCCCGCTTCGATCTTTAAAAAACAACGCACACATAAAGTCCAGTTAAAGTCTAGTTTGATAATACAGTTTTTAATGTAGCCTCCAAAGATAGATAACATCAAGGTGATCAGAGTGCAATATGTAACTCTGACACCTAGTGTTTAAAATGGGTACTGCGGTCTAAATTCTAAACATTGTAGAGAGCTGTCTCCCCCCTCCTCCTCTCCAGAGTGGATGCTCACACAGGTCACCATGTGGTGGACTCTGAAGCTTCAGTGTTTATCCAGCTCTGCATGGGTCTGTAAACCTTTCTGTGTTCTAACCTCTCTCCATTTTTCAAAAGCATCTCCAATATTGATCCTAGTTTGAGCACGTTTCTGCTCGTGGAGCTTATTAGAAACATGCAGAGGCTTTTTAGGTCGGGTACAATCACTTCTATCTGAACCACTTCTCTTGACCGCTTCCATCACTGCAACACCTGTTGACCTGATAACTGCTCTCATATCTGGCAAACAGAGGGCGTCCAAAACGGCCGTGTGGGTGGTCGCCTTAAAAGCGCCTACCTTCTCTGGTCCAAACAAATCCAGAGCATTCAGGAGCAGAATCTAAAGTTAGAAGGAGGACATACTGAGTAAGATACCTTCATCATTTCATTGGGTAGATATCTTACTGATTGGTCCTTTAATAACGTGTGTGTGTGTGTGTGTGTGTGTGTGTGTGTGTGTGTGTGTGTGTGTGTGTGTGTGTGTGTGTGTGTGTGTGTGTGTGTGTGTGTGTGTGTGTGTGTGTGTGTGTGTGTGTGTGTGTGTGTGTGTGTGTGTGTGTGTGTGTGTGTGTGTGTGTGTGTGTGTGTGTGTGTGTGTGTGTGTGTGTGTGTGTGTGTGTGTGTGTGTGTGTGTGTGTGTGTGTGTGACTTTCCTCATTTGTTTGTGCATTTTATATAAACCTGCAGTGTATTTTACCAGACAGCAGACGTCGTTCTCAGAGAGGAGTTCACTTTCATCCGAATGAAACGGTTGTCCAAACGGCTTTTGGGTCGTTCACAGGTGGCAAGCCTGTCCTCATAACACCTGCAAACAACAACAACATTTATAACTATAATCGGGTGTTTCACAGTGAACTGAAATTTCATACTTTTCCAAATTGTGCAGTTCTATAATTTTCTAGGGTTCAGGTCTTGTTGGAGGTCAAATGTGTCTCTGGTGTTTGTGACTCAGAGAGTAAAATCTGGATTGAGAGGAAGGTAAATGATCTGAATCTGCACTGTTCAGCAGTTAGGGTTAGCTAGGAAAGTCAGACTCTCTTAGGTAGTATGGTGAAATGTGTTACATGAGACACGTTAGTGCATCAGTAGCGTGTCAGACCCACCTTTTTTTTTTTTTTTTTTGTGAAAATTGTATTTTTTGTGTCACAGCCAAAACATATTTTGTTGTTTATAAATTACCAGGAATCCCTTTTTTCTGCTTGTGTGCATTTTTTTTAAATGAAGAAAAAAGTGGGACAGAGCGAGAGGTCAGATCGCGGTCAGGTAGGGACGCATGATTCGAGAGTTTTGTGCACTTCACGAGAGCTCAGCGATTTTTTCCAAAGTCGAAGGATCAATGGTTGTTTTGTTAGTTTCGTCCAAATAAAAAAAGTAGGAACAGGGTTTTAATGTTATTCTCTGCTGTGCTGCTGTGTCATGTTGATAATAGAAGAGTGTGTGATGATGACACTTGTTGATGTTTGTGCAGGGACATGGGAAGCACATTTAAACTATCAGGTTATTAAAACATTTAAACTAAGTAATAGTTTCTGCAGAGTGAGAGGCCTACAACTCTGAGAGCGTTTATATCGTTACGCACTGAAGTGTCGCTGAGAGGTTTTCAACATAATCAAAGAAACCAAAGACGTCTGATCATCCTGTCACACAGAGCAGCAACTAGATCATGTTATCCTAGATGTTGGAGTTTTAGTTGATTACTGTTTTAATAACTGCAGAACAACCTCTGAAAGAAAGGGCGGGAGCTCATACAGAAACTTCAATCGATCATCACTTCTAATGTAAATCAGTTTATTGGGATCTACACTGCAGACTGTAGTCTCTGTTAACAGACTGATGCTGTCCAAACAGCTCCAACGTAGGTCAACGCGTCACCTTCACTGCTGTAATCATTATAAACTATAAACTGGTTATTGGACACGTCACAGAGAACTTTGGCTGTGAGGTTTGCCGTCTGCTGAAGTGTAAAATGTTCTGAAATCGATACTTAATACTAAGTATTACTAAAAGGCCTAAGTGATTATAATCCAGAATATTCAAATTAATTAATAAAATGTGAATTTATCATATAAAATGACATTTCTCAACTGAAAACAGCCAACACAAACTCAGAGCACGACGGAGACAGATGTATGTGATTCCACGCCCTTCTCTCCAGTTGATTTTGAGCCATTATTTTGTGAAAGCCCCGGGGGATCAGGAGTTCTGAGTATTTTTGATTTATTCAGTGACTTTTCTGTCTCCTCCTGCCGCGCTCTCGTTGCCGCGGGACCTCAGGGTTTACAAATTACGCACGGCAAAAAGCGCATCACTAACTTGTTCCTTAAAACTTAGAAAACATTCGTACATAGTTTAATTTCGACCAGTATTCTTACCTGTAATGGAAGAAATGAAGAAGAAAGAAAAACAAACGTGAGCCTTTTCCGAAAAGCCACAGTTCAGTACGGAATGCGGACTTTACCCTAGGGGATTTCAGCAGACTGCATGGATGCCAACTTCCGGGTTTTCTAAAATGCTGAATGTCTTTGTCCACCCTCACACACTGACTGACTTTGATGCGCGTTCCCACTAAGTCTGTGAGGGTTCAGGTCTGTCCTGCTGTCAGACCATGAAGTGTGTGATCTCTCGCTGATTTTATGAGCTTCTTATGCACCCTGTCCGCAAGTGGGCACCTGCAGATTTGGCGCGAGGGAATTGCCCATAGTTTAAAGCATTGTGACGCAAAACATGGGTTTCCTAGGGGAAGCCCGGAAGAATGGAGATAAGAGTAGTCACTACAAGTGGCTTATTAAGGGCTTTGGGACAGTGGCGGTTCTAGACCACTTTTAGTGAGGGGGCCAAACTGGGACCAGTTGTTTTTTCTTCAGAGGGGGAAATTAAACCCAGGTGAAAAATAGACAAAGATGATCGCTTTAATAAATATATATTATGCCAAATAATAGCGCACATCATTAAATATTTGTTTCAGTAACAGAATTTAATACTAGATTAAGAATCCGGTTGTTGACTCAAATTCTGTGTGTGTGTTATGAGGGGGGCTCTTCCTGTTGGAGGGGCGGCCAGCTCAGTGTAACAGGGGCACTGGCCCCCCGTTGGCCCCTGTCTAGAACGGCCCATGCTGTGGGAGGAAATTAAGATTCAGTCAATGAACGTACAAAGACGTGCTGATGGCAGAGAAGGGCTCCAGTGGGCCGACTGGTAAAGAGGTGTGACTTTGGGTGAAGTCAGGCTTTAGGCTTTCTAATGTTGTTATCAAAGACTGACCACACAAAAACACATTTGTATCAGGGCATTTATTGGTTCTGATCCACACATGTCCCCCCCATCTGCTCCCAGAGACTTTGCAACACCTCTACCCCGGATCACCGCCCTAAAACGACGGCTTCCTGTCCTCGGTAAAAAAAAAACGTAGCAAGTGCCCATCAAACAGTCTGTGGCTGCTTTTCCGACTCCTGAGGCACTTCTTCAGTATCTGGTTCTGCAGACTCATCCACCTCCTCCATCCACTCCTCCAGAAACGCTTCTCCTTGTGACGCGCAGAGGTTGTGCAAGACACAGCAGCTGTTGACGACGGTGGGGACCCTCGAGGTGCTGACGTGCATCCTCTTCAACAGACACCGCCATCTTCCCTCAGCCGCCCTAAAGTACTCTCCACCATCGTCCGAGCATGAATCAGTCTGTAGTTAAAGTTCGTCTGCTCGACGGTGAGATGCCCGTCGTCCGGGTAACCGTTCATCAGCCAGCTGAGCAGAGGGTACACAGGGTCTCCCAACAACATCACACCTTCAACATCTTTAGAGTCCTGGTTTGTAAACATGATAACAAATTAACCATTTCAAACAACCCTCAAGATTTCTCTGAAAGTAAGGCAACAAACAAGAACGCCTCACCGGTGGGAAAAGGTCGGCGCTCTCAGCCAGATCGAACAGCGACGAGTTCCGGAGCATGGTGGCGTTGCGTACACTGCCAGCCCACCCCACGTTGATGTTGGTGAATCTGTTGATTGAGAGAAAAAGAGGCTTTAATGATATACGAGGAGGGCAAGCATACTTCAAAGAGTCTCACATAACGACTTCACGCGTCTACAAGAACCATCTTCTTCTTAAGGT